>NC_087200.1:97166383-97168883 GCF_015104395.2 Macrobrachium nipponense | reverse complement strand
GATTGTGGGAATGTGTTATATTTCAGTCAGTAACTTATGGGGGTTTAGGTGTGTCCATCCGTGGGTATGGTACTGAGCCAGAGAAATTGTATTGGAGTCATCAAATTTGCCCATGGTGATGCCTCGGGCTCGGTTGGGCAGTCAGTCAGTTAGAACTGAGATCTTTTGAGTGCGTGCTGCTAAGTGTTTTCTTGCCCGTAATGCGGAGTCTTTCAAATGGTGCGTGTATTAGCGTGTTTGTAATTGCGCAGATTCCGAGTTTTCTTTCATTGTGAAGGGGTAAGTGTTACGGTGTGTGTGTTTTTTTTTAGGCTGGGGTGGGGGGGGGGGGGGGGGTCGTTTGAATTATTTTGTGAGTTATGGGATTGGTTTAGGATACCACATTTTTTTCCCCATAGGAGTAGAAAGTGATGTGTTTCTTTATTGGCACATATTAAAAGAGACACATTCTTCTTTGTTTTAATACATAGGTGTGTGTATGAATGGTTTTCATGCATGCGAAACTGTTGCTTGAATTGCATTTCTTGCCTGGAGATAGAGCGCCCGTTCGTTCTTACGCGCTCAGCGCAATTTCTGCTGAACCGACCAGAGGGGTATTGCAAGGGGAAAGCGAGTGGTGGTCTGCCTCGGGGTGAATTGCTTGACTGGGAGGGTGAAGCTCTCTCTTTTTTTTTGTTTTCAGTTGGGGGTGAATTTCTTTTTTTTTTCTTTGTGTTGGGTTGGGGCAACAGGGACGAGTTTGCCCTTGGATAAGGAATTTTCAATCCCAGGACATCAGCTGATAACGATTGGTTGATGATGTGAGATGCCCATAGGGTTTTTTTTAGAAAGATTTTTTTTTCTTTCTCTTGAGTGAAGAGAAAATGGAAATGAAATTCAAATGGGATGTGTATAGGTTTTCCTTATGATTTGAAGAATGCTTTTACGCAAGGTTAGAGAGAATTATAAATGGGGACACAGAGATTATTACTTTTTTTAATGGAGATTTGATTGGTGTTGGGGAGATTACTTTAACATGGTGCTGGGTGATGGTGATTGCCGAGTGGTGGTGAATGGTGATGCCCGGTGGTGCTGACTGGTGATGAGTGCTGAATGATGATGATACCCGGGAGTGGTATATGCCTAGTGGTGAGTGGTGTTGATTGTGGGTGTGGCAATATTGGTGTATACTGGGGAATGGCAATATTAATGCCCTTACTGGAGATATTTAAGGAGACTAACTATGGAGAATTATTATCATTAATGAGATATTTTATGGGGGAGGTACTTAAGTAAAATTATCATTACTTGAGACTTATTTTACAGGAGATTTGAGATATTTAATGGGAGATTATTTTATAATTATTACAGATAATTATATTATGGAGGATTATTACTATGAATAATGGGAGAAGTTTTGTGGTTAATTATTTATTTAGTTTCTATGACTTTGGAGAATGTGTCAGTGGTTCGTGGGTGATGAATCTGGCTGAATTTTTGGTGAATTTTGTGCTGAATTTTGTACTAACATGGGTGTGTTGTAATGCTATCAAGGGTGGTGTTTTTTTGGGGGGGATTTGGGAGGAACTAATGACTCATTTTTTTTTCTTTTTTTATGAGTTCAGCAGAAAATTGCTTGACATCTACGTGAGTCACGGGGATAGTCAACAGTGCCGTTGATTTTTCTTTTTCCCCTTTTTGGACGTTAGCCATCGCTGACGCAAGTTTTTTTTTATCATGGGCGAGTTTGAATTTATTTTTCTCTCCAAGCAGTTGTGTGAATTTTTTTTTTAATGTCTCAGTTCATGACTTGGAGTCATTGTGCAGGAATGTGTTTATAATTTCAGCTGTTTGATGCTACAGAGAGATTTATGGGAGAATTTTTGCATTTTTTTTAATGCATACGAAATGGCACTACATTTTTTGTCTGGATATTTGTGTTCCAGAAGTTGTGGGTTTCTTGCACAATACCTTTGTTGTATTTGTGACAACTTTGCCAGAGATAGGAAACTTGGCTAAGTTTCTAGTGGCCAATGTCGTAGTGCATATGGAGAAGTCTTTACTTAGACACTTTGAATTTGGAGCTCTGTTATAATGAGTTGTGGCACATTGGTGATTTTTTTCTAGAATTTCCTGGGCAATTTTATTTGCCGAGTTTTTGCCCTTTCTTAGCAGTTATGATAAACAGAGAGTTTATAGTTTTTGACTATAACATTGAATTATTTTCCTGGAGAATTGGAGATATAATATTTTGGAGGTATAATATATTGGAGATATAATATTTTTGGCCATTTGATATTTTTTTTAATTTTTTTTGGAAATATTCCACAGTCTAGGCCTATGGTGGTGAGAGCTATGTTTAGTTCAATTATTTTGCAGCCATTTTTGTTGCAAATGGAGACATTTTTGAGGAGACATGGGGCAATATTTTTTGAGTGTGTCAGCTAGATGCTTTGAGTGCATTTTTTTGGAGATGGAGTTACATTTTTGTTATCCTACTTGGAGATATAATATTTTTTGG
>NC_087200.1:97141383-97156383 GCF_015104395.2 Macrobrachium nipponense | reverse complement strand
AGGAAAAGACCACAAGTCCAGCCTTCAAAAGACATACATAAACAAAACTGGACATAAACAAACAAAAACTCACTTTCTTGTGCGAAGTCAAAAGCACAGAAGAATACAAAATTAATTAAATACGTTAACTCCATTAAACCTCTCCACCAAAGAGAAGAAAAAGTTATCTAAAAGAAATTTTGTTCACAAAATTCAAAAGTGCTAACGAAATAAAATTACTTTAAAAGATTGCTTTGAATTTTAACAAAGCAAGAAACAAATGAAGTGGAAGCCTGAAAAATTAAAGAACGGTTATCATTGCGGAAAATGTATTCCATTCTAAAGGACCTAGACAAAACGTCGGGAACTATATTGTCCCTGCCTGGTATATGCCATATCTCGAGATCATTCTCTTGGAGGGACAAACTCTGCCTAAGAATTCGCATATTTTTATCTTTGAAACGCTGGATGAAGACTAAGAGGTTGTGGTCGATATAAACTACAATAGGATAATCAGAATGACTTAAATAAACATAAAAATGGGCCAATGCCTTTATTAGACACAATGCCTCTTTTTCTATTGTAGAATATTTTTTTTCTGCTGGCGACAATTTCTTGGAGAAGTAAGCGACGCGACGGGGTGTAGCGTTCCCACATCATCCTCTTGTAATAGAACAGCAACAAGTCCCAAGTCGCAAGCGTCGGTACAACAGCATCAAAACCGGCGTCGCCCCGCCAACCTTGGCTCGGAGAGATCATGCCTGTCTTGCCCTGAAAGGTGGCCTTGTTCAAACAACCAGTACATAGTTAGAATGGTTCAAATAGGAGGAGGAGGGAAATTATGGTAATCAGGTAAAGAAATGCAATAATGAATGAAATATATATGGACAGAGAGAAAGAGAGAGAGAGAGAGAGAGAGAAGAGAAAATAAGAGAGAGAGAGAGCGAGGGGGGGGGGGGGGAGAGGGACGGGGAGAAGGTGGGAAAAGGAGGAGGAGGGAGAGTGGGGAGGATGGTCGGAATAGGGGGATGGGAGGGAGAAGGGGAGGGGGAGATGAGAGGAGGGAGAGGGAAGGGAGGGAGAAGATCTGGGAGTGGGGGAAAGGGGGGGGAGGGATATTGTCTTGGGGGAAGAGCGGGGGAAAAGCGAAAAAGGAAAAAAAAAAAGAGAGAGGGGAAAGAGGAAAAGAATAGGGAGAAAGGAGGGAAAAAACAAAAAAAAAGGGAAGAGGAGGAAAAAAAGAGGAGAGGAGGCGGGGGAGGAGAGAAGGGGGAAAAGGAAGAGGGGGGGTGGAAAGGTAGAACGGGAAGAAATGGATGAAAGGGGAAAAAAAGCGGAAAAGGGGGGGAATAAGAGGAGAGAATCTAAGGGGGAAGGAAGAGGAAAGGTGAGGAGAAAGAGAGAGAGAAGGAGAAGAGGAGGAGGAAAAAGAAAAGAGGGAGGAGAAGAGAAGGAAGGAGGCGTGGGGGAAGAAAGGAAAAAGTGAAGGGGGGAAGAGGGCGGGAGAAGGAAGGCGAGAAAAAAGGGGAAAAAAAAGTTAAGAGAAAGGAAAAAGAAAAGGAGGAAAGGGAAGGCGGAAAGGGGGGAACGAAAAGAAAATGAAAAGGGAAGAGGGGGGGGGGAAGGAAGAAGGGCAAAAACAAAGAGAAGAGAAGAGAAGAAAGAGAGAAGAGTAGAAGGGGGTGGGGGGGGGGGGGGAAGGGAAGGGGAAGAAAGAGAAAAAGAAAAAGAGAAGAAAGAGAGAGAGTATGAGGAATGGTAACGAAAGAAATGCATACAGTTTATGGAGAGAGAGAGAGAGAGAGAGAAAGAGAGAGAGCTTTTATTCCTGTTTATTTATTAACCTGATGTATACATTTGAGACCTTCTGCTTTAAGAAATATGTTATCCTATATATTTGGAAAATAATTAGTATGAAATCTTATCACATCGTATTGTTTTAAATCGTTATCTTATTGTCTATATAAAAAAAGCCTTAAATATTGTTGGAACTGACTATTCATATTAATATTATTTAGACGGAAATATCCTTTTTCATTATCCTATAAGCAGCTGCATTCTCTCTCTCTTTATCTGTCGTTCTGTCCTCCGTCTTATATCACCTGGATCCACGATTTAGATAATGGTAAACTTTTCATATGTTATTTGGATGTGGCCAAGGATCACAAAACCGTAAATGGCTACTCTACCAATTTGTACTTGGCTGTATCTATTTTTGCTCTAGATTGACTGTATTACCAATAATATACTTATCTTGTCACAAAGATGTTACACACCAGGTTTTGAAGCCGTGGGTGGTATGAGTCATGAAAGCATCAATTTTGCAAGGGTATTATTTTATTAATTAATCTATGCTAAGAAGCCATTACTCGATATAATAATCTAGTACTACAGGATTTGTATTTCTGGCGTAACTTAGTTTAGTTACCAGTATTTGAGTGTCAAAATAAAAAAATTTCATATTGTTCTCCGGCTCAAAATTACAAATGTTTTTAAGTACACTTATCAGCCATTTGAAAACTGGTTCAGTTCTTTTACAAAAATAAAAAAGGTGAATAGCAGTTTCCTCTATATTACATATTTCACATAAGGAATTGCTGGGTAAGTTTAAAAAGTGAAGGCGTTTTTTCATAGGTAGCACATCATGATGATGCCTAAAGATAATCTCCTTTCCCACGAAACGGTCAACATCACAAAAATTCTTCCATATTACTTTCCAGTCAAATGAAGGATATATATATTCTACAGAGATGTCATGTTTTTTTAAAATACTTCGGTAAACACTCTTATTAGATAACATTTGAAAATTATGAACCTCCTTTAATTTAACGATGAAGCCAATAGTATAACTGTAATGTGGGGTAGGATAGCAAAATATTTGTCACAATCTAAAATCACAATAATACAAAATTAAGCTCCGAGGACCCTTATTCAATATGACAGTTTTTAAAAAAGTATTGATAATAATAGCAAAGGCTTTAGCTCTCACACCAAAAACAGCCAAACCACCTTCAGTCCTACCTCTAGTCATTGTAGATCGTTTAATTGGTTCATATCTACCACACCAAATGTACGTATCTAAAAACTAGTCTCTCAACTCTGATGCCATAATTATGAGTTAAGGGATACACATGAGCAATATACCATACTTTTGCCAGGATGCACGCATTTGCATATGACGTCCTCTGAAAAAGGTTCAATTTCATTGCATGAAGCATTTTCAAATGGTTATCTGTTTTACTTATGACATGTTCCCAATTATTCTTTAGACTTTCCTTATGATCATTACAATGATGGACACCTAGAGTGAACAAAGAAGTAACATTCTGCCTTATCCATGTAAGGGACCAGTCCCTCTTATTCTTCCAACCACCCATACTGAATAGTCTTGATTTTTCATTCCTACTGATTTTGCTATTTGTTGCTAACTCAAATTCATGCACAATTTTATCAGCTTCTCTTAAATTATCTTCTGTTGTGATTATTATATTATTATCATCAGCATTCCCAACTGCTTTGAAAGTAAGACTAAGGGTTTCACATTTTCCTTAATTCCTATAAAGAACGATTCTAGATAGATTGCATATAACATCATGCTAAGTGGACATCCTTGCCTGACTGACCTTGTTATTTGGAAAAAGGAAGTCATATTATTATTTACACGCATTGCACTTTCTATTTGATTATATAGCATACTTATTTGCCCTACAAATTCGTCTCCAAACCCTAGACACTTCGAAGACTTAAAAAAAATTTTGTATTAACCATATCAAAAGCCTTATACCAGTCTAATTTAAGAAAGGCAGCATTCATATCAGTAGAATTAACATAATACATAACATCCCTGATCAACATATTACAATGAACAATGTTTCGCCCTGGAATACAGCAAAACTGACTGGTATCAATCACCTTGTCTAACACATCTTTCATACGAATAGCTAAAAGTTTGGGAAACTGAAATCACCTTATTTCTCATTACATACTTTACCAATGAAGAAAAATCATCCCCAATTACATCCCAATTCTCCAAATAAAACTCTACTGGCAGACCATCGATAACCAGGGGCACTGGTCTTCTTAAAACTTTTGATAACTTTCAAAATTTCCCCTTTTGAATAATCCTTATTCAACTCTTCCCTATCACTGTCATCAAGCTTTATTTTTAAGAAGGATAAAAACTTTTCTTGCATTTCATTATTAACTGTCCTTGAACTATATAACTCAGAATAAAAGGAATTAATATAATTATTACTAGCCGAGGAATGAAGTTTATTCCTCTCATTATCTTTTAAGCAAGTAATTACTTTCTTCGCCATAAATTCTTGCTGTTTAGCTATTACAAATTTTGAAAGTTTTTCATCATTTTGAAGATTTAGCAAACGGGATCGAACCTTAATCCCTTCTGCAAATTCACCTCTTATTTCCTCAATTTTCTTTTTCACATTTTTGATTTCTAACGTGTTAGGATTTCCGGTCTTATAAGAAGCCTCATACAAGTATCGTAATCTACTTTCTAACAAGTTTAACGTACCAAATCTCTGTTGTTTCATAAATGAACATGCTTTCATATAGAACTTTTTAACTTCCTCTTTAACCAGAATATCCCACCACAGTAATATATTAGCAGATTCATCCCTTTTCTTCTGTAACTCGGTCCACTTTTGTTTAAAGTTTTCTTTGATTTCGGTGTCTTTTAGAACTGAATAATTAAGCTTCCAGTAAGATTTCCCTAACTGTACTATATCAGGTAATCGTATATCACACAGGAAACAAGAGTGGTCTGAAAACGACACTGGAACAGTTCTAGTTCCTGTGACACTATTTCCGTCTATTTGCATATAAATCCTGTCCAAACGCCCAGCATAATTCCCCTTAACAAAGGTGTACTCGGGTAACCTATGACGGATGTTATGGACATCCTTTATCTTCACAGCATCAACAATATTCTTCAAACCATTCGAAAAACACGAATTTTTTGGATGTGAAGAGTCCTTATCATTAATGATACAATTCCAATCTCCCCCAATAATCACCTTATCACAATTATTCTGTATCAGTGATAACAAATCCTTCAAAAAAAATTCCTCTCTCTCTTTTTGGAATTTAATTCCTGAATGAGCATATATGTTCACAATATCTATAACCTTGCTTTGATACTTTAACGACACTTTACATAGTCTTGACGTCGGATGTAAATACACATTTTCAACTACTACATCTAGAGTCAAAAAACTGGAATAGCTCTTCATGTACCGAATCATCCAATTTATAATCCATATGTACATCACCCACGGTTTTATTTATCAGTAACACATTTGGACTACCATTGTCAGCAATAGTTTCCCCTTCTAAATCATAACAGGACATAAGGGTATTTTGACACTGAGAGGTCGTTACTTCCATATTCAAGTTAGTGATCAATTCCATTGTATCCTGCTCCCTATTCGTACCAGTATCCTCAATAACGCTTCCATTTTCCCTTTCCTTTTGGCTTAATATCTCGACATTTCCACTAGAAGAGTCCTCCTGTCGATCTTCTTCCTGGCGATCTTCCTCCTTACGATCCTCCTTCTGACGATCTTTTTCCATTCGACCCTCTTCCATCCGATCCTCCTGCCCTTGTCTTCTCACTTCTTTATTCTCCACTTGTTCCTCTAACGAGACTTGCGTTTGAACCTTATTCACTTGTAGTACTTCTTCCTGAATCTTATTATTATTTGCCTGGTCATTCCGAGAATTATCCTTCGAATTGCATTCATTATTTTTCATAGGTAGAATTGGAAACTTCTTTTCATTTTCAGTCACAATTTCTTCCGCAGTACAATTAACAGCCAAATGGGCTTCTTTCCCACATTTGATACAAGTGCGTGTTTGTCCGCAATAACAGAACCACAACAAGAATCTACCCAGCCTCAACGTCGAAGGAATAGGTTTCTTTAGAACCATCAACGCGGTTCTGTTACCATTGTTCTTCCCAGCTAAGGTGCCAGACGTAGTATAAGCCTGCTTTCTAATATTAAATACCTTACCATATGATGAGAGCATCTTACTTAAGTCTTCATTGGTTAGCTCAAATGGTGCATTTTTTATAGTGACAATGATTTTACTTGTTGATAGGTTAACAATTTGAATACTAACCTCTTTATTATCTAAAGCCAGAGTACGTCCTTCATAATCTCTCATGATTCTCTCAAATTGTTCAGCTGCATGGTCTTCAAATTACACTATTATCTTGCTGAATCCTACTTGTTGAACTCCATATATGTTCATAAAATTAGCCTGAATCTTTCCTAATATACCAAATACATCGTCCAAAGGAGTTTTTCCTTCTGAAAAACTCCACCATTCTGGCTAAAGCCATGGTGTGATGTATATGGTTGGCAAAACTGCGTTGCCATGGCAACCACAAGGGACTCTGGACGAGGTAGAACTTCCTTGAAGTTCTCCCGGCCCTAGAAACTCACTGTCACTTTCTTTACACTGTTAATTCACTGTCACTCTAGTCATCAAAACAATAACTGCAATGCGTTGCACCGATATGCTCACTCACATGAGCTAAAACCTCCTTGGAATACCCTAAAACACACCAAATGATGCCAGCCATATTCGCGAAGCTTCTCAGCATTACCCTTTTTATATTTTGACTTCAATACCAATGATAATTGCAGGAGGAATGTGTGTATATTTTTATTGTGTTCTTATATATACGTATATACGGTATGGTGTACTAGAAATGATTTGAATATGGTTGCAAATGACATCAGAAGATTACTTATTAATAATATCGATAATTACAGGAGAGATTTATATTTAATACATGACAATAGAATAAAGAATAATTACGGTTCCTATTTACAAAAATTAGTTTTTGGAAAGATCAGAACATTATTTTAATTATATTAATTATTTTTTTTCTGAAAAAATGAATAGTTTATAAAAGTTTCTAATTGTAAATAATTTTCACTTTGTTTATGTACAACTTTTACTATGTAAATGTACTCCTATGTATCTCAAGGTTGTAAGTCTTTAATAATAATAATAATAATAATAATAATAATAATAATAATAATAATAATAATAATAATAATAATAATAATAATAAAAAGTATTTGAGTGTGATGGGCCATTTGGCTCCGCCCCTCGCAACCATCTAGCTACTTACAGAAAGTATTTTAATTTGCTATATTTCTTATATTATATCATGTTTATTATATTGTTTCCGAAACTCTTGGTGAAAATAAATCATGTGAACTGAAATGCAGTGAACGTGGGCATCGATGCATTAATGATGGTGGGATATAAAGAATGTAGGTGTTGCAAAACTGTATGATATTAACATTATTTAGTGTTTCAGATTTTTATCGTTTTTATCAATTTATCGTTTAATAATTAAAGACTAGTTTGCTACCTGTTCAGTTCCTAAGGTTGTATAGAACCTTCCAACTTTGACGAACTTTGCGTTGATTGTAACAATACCGTATTACCACTGTTTAGTACTACCATATTGCACACTTCCCCTCCATCTGGGACATTGCAATGATTGTTGATATATATAGTTCTTTATGAGAGCCTTCTGAGAAAGTAGTTCTGAAATAAAACAACTGCATGTCATTTTCATAGCCTGTCTGAATATCGAATTTGTCCATTTGTTTTGAGTGAGTTTCATATACATGAAACTGAACTGTAATGGCCATGTGATTCTAGGAAGTTATCATGCGTTCAAAGGCTATATGACGTCTCAGTCTGAGTTCGGTTTTAGCCTCCCGTCTAAGGAGATGATATCTGGGACTTTTCCATTTATTATGAAATGGAATTGTATGAAAATTACTGATAAAATCTTAATTTAGTTTTATCTGCTACTCTTCATATGCTATTGCTCTAAGGCGGCCACGTGGTCACCACTGAGTCCTTTATCCACAGAACAAATTAGAGGAATTTTGGCTATAACTTCATATGCTACTGCTCTAAGGCAGCCACGTCGTGGTCACCACTGGGTCCTTTATCCACAGAACAAATTAGAGGAATTTTGGCTATAACTTCATATGCTACTGCTCTAAGGCAGCCACGTCGTGGTCACCACTGGGTCCTTTATCCACAGAACAAATTAGAGGAATTTTGGCTATAACTTCATATGCTACTGCTCTAAGGCGGCCACGTCGTGGTCACCACTGGGTCCTTTATCCACAGAACAAATTAGAGGAATTTTGGCAATAACTTCATATGCTACTGCTCTAAGGCAGCCACGTCGTGGTCACCACCGGGTCCTTTATCCACAGAACACCAACTGCATTTTTAAAGATAGCGTAAAATCTAGCTAGAATACCTTTATTATAACCTTTCCTCATTACTCAACATGTTAATTGTGTTACGATAACTAATTGAAACATAATTTGGGAATAAATGATTCATAAAAAGGAAATTTTACACTAAAATGATCACAAATAGCTAAAATGACGTGGCATATTATAGACGAAATGAAGGTCCAGACATACCTACATAACCAGATTTAGCACCGTCTTTTAGACTATAATACGGCAGTTCTGAGCACAAAATACTAGAATAAAAAGTTATTAGAATAAAAAGTTATCTTCCTGAACTTACTAAAGACTACTAAAATAACAAAATACCCATAATTCCTCTGCTTTAATAGCTAAATATAGATTGGCAGTTCTGACCAACCAGGTATACCAATAAAATTGAATTTAACACCCTATTTTGGACAACAATACTGCAGTTCTGAGCACAGAATAATCGAGTTGAAGGTATTTTATATAAATCCAGGATTCTGAACTACCTGCAGGCTACTTTAAATAGTAAACTATCTTTAATTCATCAACTTTAAAAGCGGAATATAGATTTGCAGTTCCGACAACTATGCTGTCACTGTTCTTAGACGTAAAGGTCTCGCCATGTTTTACCCTGAAGAAATAAATGCCGAAGACATATACATACATTTTACCTGACTTTATTTAGAGGGTTGTGGAGGTGGTTAGGGAAGGGTAATCCAATGATAATAAACTTATAAGTTAAAAGAATGACTTACCATTATTTACAGACTTTATATCCTTCAAGATTAACAAAACATATTATTGGTGTTTAAGATACAATCCTAAATATTATCATAAGCAGAACAAATACAGATTCTTTTTAAACTCATCTGTTGAAATTGATGACTAATATTTAATTTTATGATACGAGAAACATCTGGAAAGTATTAGGCAGTGCATAAGGAAGGAAGGAAGGAAAGATTGTTGTGGTATTGAAAACATGACTTATCACATAGTGGTTGAAGTTAGCATATGGTGACAGGAACACAATGTTGGAATAATATATCTTATTTTTACCAACTTGAAAATTACTAAAACTCAACATTAATTTCATTCTGAGAGTATTCATTGATATTATTGGTAGATTACTTACTTTATATTTCCCATAATTACTGGAAAATGCCCTTCATTAATTCGACCTTATGTAGAAGATTGGGGCACAAAAGATTCGATTGTTGGATCGATGCTATAAATACATTGCAACTTCGAATACAATGTATATTCAACACTGGAGAGCCAATAGGCTGCGTTTTATCCATTTCGAAAGCAAGTTCAATTCAACTTTCAAGCAATGCCTTAGACTATAGAATTGCCTTTAACAAAGCTTGGTCTGGTTGCATCATTGCCTTATTGCATGGAAACTGCGATATATTGCAATTTCGTCTGCATAGTAATGATCCAGTTTGAAGGAAAAGTTGGTTTGTTCGACGAAAAATCCTTAGTCTGTATCCATGCCACTCTTGCGAATTTTGGCTGACTTGCAACATTGCCATATTTCAAGAGTATTGTAATATATAGGAATTTCTATCGCATATTTGTGATTAGGCCATCACAGTGGATCTTATCACGCTTGAAGCAAAAGTTTCTTTGCCAAGAAAAAAAGTCACAATGCCTTGCAAGCCAATTTGGCGAATTGTCTCTTGCTGGAAACATTCCTTTCGCAAGGAAATTGCAATATACTGCAACTTTCCATGTACAGGAGAACATTACTCTGCATTTTATCCCAAAAACGGGGAAAAGTTGGTTTGCTCCCAGAAAACATCAAACTAAGATTGTTACTTTGCATTTTCCTTTCTTGCAACATTACCGTATTGCAAGGATCTTGAGACTGTTGCAAACTTCCATGCATATTCGTCATTAGAACATTAATTTGTATTTATTCCAGTCTGATGGAGAAGCCGTTTTGGCCCCCAAAAATATTTCCAGAGGTTACAGCCTTAATTGGTATTTTAAGATTTATGCCTGAATCGCAACAGTACAATAATGTAAGCAAGTTCATATCAATGTAATTTCGACTGCATTATCTGCGTAACAGACCGATCGCTTTCCCTTTCTTTCATTTGAAGCAAATGGGTTCGTTCCCCAAATACACATTAATTATCTTACTTTTTTGTATGCTATGAGGTCGCTTGAAACCCACCTTTTTGCAAACAAATTGCAATTGTGATGTCGAATCCACATTTTCCATTTGAGTCCTAGTCGATAAACTGCCTTTTATTCAGTTCGAAGCTTCAAATGTTGGGTTTGAACTTCCAAAATTCAATAAAATACATTATGCAATTTCTAGTAACATTTTTTTGTTCTTTAAAAAAAAAAAAAAACATTAGGATATAGATCTGATAATTTCAGGGATATATGTTCTCTTGCAACATTGTAGTATTACAAACATATTTCAATAAAAGCGAATTATACATGCATGCATACAACTCAATAGACTTCATTCTATCGTTTCAAAGTAGAGCTGTTTTGCTCTCAGAAAAATATCTTGGAACTATTCCAGCCATGTTGACGCATTTTTCCTTATTTTGAACGTTGTTGCATTGCAAACAAATGGCAAAACATTGTAACTTTGCAAATATTCATTATTAGAATTCCAAAAGACATTTTATCGTGTTAGAATTCAAGATTATTTCGCTCCCTGTACAGTTCCTGAGGCTATATAGAACATTGCTACTTTGACGAATTTTGAGGCTCTTGCAACATTACCGTATTGCCCCTATTATTAGCATATTGCATACTGCACCTCCATCCGGAACACTGCAGTCATTGTCTTTTTAACAGCATTATGAGAAAGTCATTCTGAAATCAAAATGATTGGATGACCTGTTCACGACTCTCTTTTGTAATTCAATGATTCTTGTCTAAATATTTTGTCCAATAAGTCTTGAATTGGTTTCATGTAAATGAAACGAAACTGTAATGGCCATGTGATTATAGAAAGTTATCATGTGTTCAAAGGTTGAATGATGCTTCAGTTTGCTCTTCCTTACTAAAGCAACGATTATGTTATGAAATAGGATAAAAATAATCAGTTAATATAACCGTACTTTAATTAATAATGTCTTCAATTCTACGTGTTCTCTAAGGCGGCCACTTGGTCACCATGGGGTCCTTTCCTTCTCCACAGAACAAATAATTATTAGAGGGTTTTTGAGACTATAAGCAAGTGGTGAACGCCATCTATTGGCCACCTAAGAAAATAAACTCAATATGAGGAACTGCCTTTTCGAAGACGGGTGTGGAAACTAGTCAGATTACTCTTATTTTCATCTTTTTCTCATAATTTAAAATGGTGAGGCTATTGGGACATCCAAATTCAATTTCAATTGGAAATGAGTATTTTGTACAAAGGAAAAATGACCCAAGATTCCACGTGAGGTAGGACGGTAAAAATCAATTGCCTACAGTCCTCCCCCATAGCATAGCAAGAATGCCACCGCCCGTCATAGACGAAATGAAGATTGAGGCGCGCCAACAAACTGAAATGCTACACCGTCTTTTGGACAAGAACACTGCAGTTCCGAGCATAAAACGATCGAATCAAAGAAGGTGATTTACTTAAAGTGGGGTTTCTGAACTTACTGCAGACTACTTTAATTAACAAGCAACATTCAATTCGTCTTCTTTAAGAGCTATATATAGATTGGCAGTTCCGACAATCCATGCATACCAACAAAAGAAAATTCAACATGTATTTTGGACAAGAATATTGTAGTTCAGATTGTAAAATAATGCTATTAAGGATTATTTATTAGGTATTAAAATTTATGACCTATTTTGGGTTTACTTAGTATAACAAACTGCCTTTAATTCATCAGCTTTAAATTCCGTATGGATTTTTAGTTCCGACACCCTGCAGTTCCTGTTCAAGGAGGTCAAAGTCTCCGCCCTAATATCTTCGGGATACAATTGCATGGTTTCTTTTTAGATTTCAGGGGGGGGGGGGGGGGGGGGGGGGGGGGGGGGGGGGGGGGGGGTGATGGCGTAGTGTCCCTTTCCTCGACGATCTTTGATTTCCATTATCTATTTAATCGTCAGAATGATCGTCATTGACGATTTACACCCGGGCGGCCCTGTCGAGGTCTTAGTATGTCGAGTGCCACAAAGAAGAGCAGTGTGAAAGAGGAGAGAGAGAGAGAGAGAGAGAGAGAGAGAGAGAGAGAGAGAGAGACCTTTCAACAGAAGCAGTCATGGGGCTGTGAGCTTCAAGGACAGGACGTTGTTGTTTTCCGTCTGTGCATAAGGCCACCTCCTCCTCCTTCATCTAAACAGACAACGGCCTTACAATAATATATCAGTACATCTCATCAGAATTTGTCGAGGTCGTGATGCATTGAACTGCAGCCAAACATTATAGCTTTATTCGGCTTTTCCTTTGCTTTGATATGTAAAATATATGAATCTGATGTCTTTTAAGTAAAGGGATGTTGTATATATTTTTAACTTTATGTAGAATAACCATTGTAAAACGGAAATGAAATTTTCCCATGATTAGACTTGATTTGATATTAAATTGAAAGCCTCCTGGTATGAATTTATTTCCTTCCTTTGATGAAATTATCAAGTTGTGTGGACGCATCCTTTAATAATAATAATAATAAAAATAATAATAATAATAATAATAATAATAATAATAGTAATAATAATAATAATAATGATAATATGTGGCGCCGTGGCAGAGTGGGTTAAGTCGTCAATGGACTGGTTGAGCAACATTGGGGCTGGTCAGTCGTTGAATGGGTGACCGCTCTCCTCGGCGTTGATTCCTTGGGAAAGGATCTTTACCATAATTTCCTCAGTCGACTCAGCGGTAAATGAGTACCTATCCCTGATGAGGTAGGGTCCAGCTATGGGTTAAATAGCAAAACTCAGCAATGATGTTAAGAAATGAAGGAATAAACGACAACGATGTAAATGGAACCTCTGGCAACAGAGGAGCTTCGTCCGGCAGCCAGGTATTCAACCCAATTGAAGGGGAAGACGGTCAGGTACTTGGAGGTCATCATCCAGCAACTGACCACCAAAACGACAGTAACCAACAGCCTGAGATTGGAGCTACAGAAGCAAACCAAAGGAAGAAATGGACAAGAGAAGAAAATAAGGAAATATGGAGATGCTACATCAGAAGCAACCCGACGGAGAGAGGATATAGAAGAAGGTTGGTCAACATCTGGAATGAGAGGAATAACACCCCCCAAACAGAGCAGAGGCTGCCAGACCAAGTAAGGAACATAGAGAAAAAGAACTGGCTCTCCCCAACAGAAAGAGAAGAACTGGAAAGGGAAATGTCACACGATAACAAATTACACGGAGACGAAATGAGAGACGATGCCACAGAAGATGACAGGGATGATGAGGTATCAAACAACGACACACGAAGAAACACCGAAGAAGTAACAGAGAGGACGGAATGGGTAGAAAAGATTAGACAATGGATGGAGCCAGATACAGAGAGAACAAAGATCCCCTCCATGAAAGCCTACAACACCAAGAAATTAAGGGAGAAAACAAGTGAGGTCAATGAAATAATGGGTATAATACACACCACCAGTATCACAGAAACAAATAACTTGGCATATGCAAGAGCAAGATTAGTAGCAGAACTGATGGGGATTCGAACACCAACACCACCAGCACAACCAACCCAACAGAAACCAAATCAGCAACCACCTTGGAAAAGGCGCCTGGAAAAGCAAATCATGGTGATGAGATCTGACTTGAGTCAACTGAAAGAGATGGCAGAAAAAAGGTTAAGAAGCAAGAAAACAAGGGAGGAACTCAACGAAAAATACAAAGTACAAGAGAGGGGACTAAACAACACAATAGAAGATGTAAAAGAGAGGCTTAGGCCAAAGCACATAAGATCCAACGGTACATGAACAGGAATAAGGGATACCAACAGAACAAACTATTCGGAACCAACCAGAAAAGACTATACAGCCAACTAAGAGGGGAAGACAACCACCAAGAAATTCCTGAAGCCGAACCAAGTAAGAGACTCTGGGAAAACATATGGAGCAATCCGGTATCACACAACAAACATGCAACATGGCTGCTGGAAGTCAAGGAAGAAGAAACAGGGATTCATAGAGATTACGACAGACACAGTCAGACACCAACTAAAGAAAATGCCCAACTGGAAAGCCCCAGGTCCCGATGAAGTCCATGGATACTGGCTCAAAAACTTCAAGGCCCTACACCCACGAATAGCAGAACAACTCCAGCATTGTATCTCAAATCACCATACACCCAAATGGATGACCACAGGAAGAACATCCTTAATACAAAAAGACAAGAGTAAGGGAAATATAGCCAGTAACTACAAGCCTATCACCTGCCTACCAATAATGTGGAAGTTACTAACAGGTATCATCAGTGAAAGGCTATACAACTACCTAGAGGAGACAAACACCATCCCCCACCAACAGAAAGGCTGCAGAAGGAAGTGTAGGGGCACAAAAGACCAGCTCCTGATAGACAAAATGGTAATGAAGAACAGTAGGAGAAGGAAAACAAACCTAAGCATGGCATGGATAGACTATAAGAAAGCCTTCGACATGATACCACACACATGGCTAATAGAATGCCTGAAAATATATGGGGCAGAGGAAAACACCATCAGCTTCCTCAAAAATACAATACGCAACTGGATTACAATACTTACAAGCTCTGGAATAAGACTAGCAGAGGT
>NC_087200.1:97133883-97136383 GCF_015104395.2 Macrobrachium nipponense | reverse complement strand
ATAAATAAATTAAATAAACCAAAAATGAAAAATAAAAGATAATAAAGTAAAATAAATAAAGGAAATAAAGTAAATAAAAATAAATAAATAAAAAAAATCAAATAAAAATAAAAATGAAATAAGAATAAATAAAATAAAGAAGTAAAAAATAAATAAATAGAATAATAAATAAAAAATAAATAAATATAAATAAAATAAATAAAAATAAAAAATAAAATAAATTAAAAAAATAAAAAAATAAAAAAACAAATAAAAATAAAGAATAAATAAAAAATAAAATTTAATAAAAAAATTTAAAAAAACAATTAATAAAAAAATAAAACTAATTAAAAAAATATAAAAAAATAAAATAAAATAATAAAAAAAAATCAAAAAAATATATAAATAAATAAAAAAAATAAACAAAAATAAATAAATAAAAACAAATAAAAATAAATAAAAATAAAAATAAAATATAAAACAAAAAAATAATAAATAAAAAAAGGAAAATAAATAGATAAAAATAAAACAAACAAAAAATAAAAATAAATAAATAAATAAATAAATAAAAAAATAAAAAAACATAAATAAAAATAAATAAAAATAAATAAGAATTAATAAAAATATGTAAACAAATAAAAAAAAATTTAAATAAATAAATAAATAAAATAAAAAAAAACTAAAACAAAAATAAATACATAAAAATAAAATAAATAAATAAAAAACAAGTAAAAATAAATAAATAAAAATGAATAAAATAAAAATAAATAGATAATTAAATAACAATAATAAAAAAAATAAAAAAAATAATTAAATAAAAATAAGTAAATTAATAAATAAATAAAAAAAATAAAAAAAATAAAAAAAGATAAATATAAATAAATAAATAGAAAATGAATAAATAAGAAAATAAATAAAATAATTAAATAAAAAATAAAGAAAATAAATAAATAAATAAAAATAAATAAAAATAAACAAAAATATTATTATTTATTTATTTTTATTTATTTATTTTTCTTTATTTTTATGAATTAATTTATTTATTTTTATTTCTTTCTCTTATTCTATGGTTGTTGGCAGTTTTTTTGTTCAAAAACCCATCATAAAAATCCACTAAAAAATAAAATGAAATAGAGAAACAATAAAAGATTTTTTTTAATCATTTAAATATATTTCAATTTTAGTACGTAATTTTTTTGAAATTTTCTCATCCTTTTGATGACTGATTTTTATTTAAAAATCACTCAAAAATCGGTTAAAATTTCCTTTTGTTTTTTATGACAAATTTCTATTTTAAAAATAATTTTTAAAGGTATTTTAATATGTTTGAGAGTTTGTTCCTATTTTTGATGGATGATTTTTGTTTTTTAAAATAATTCAGAAAATTGGCTAAAATAAGTATCTAAAATTAATTTCAATTAAAAAATTTATTTGAATATACTAACTTTGATAGCTTTTCCCTCTTTTTGATGACTGATTTTTATTTAAATAATTATATTAAAAATCGCCAAAGAAATATAACGTAAAATGTTTTAAAAATGCGTCTATAAATCTGTGCAAAATATTATTAGGTATACTTTCTTTTTTATTTTGGCTATTTTTTTATTCAAAAATCAATATAAAAATGCGCTAAAAAAAAAGGGGGAGGGGTGGGGAAACGGAATAAATTCAGCATTTTAAGAATTTTCGCCCTTATTTCGATAACTGATTTTTAATTAAAAAATAATTTAATACAAATATGAAAATGAAATAGATTAAAATCAGACAAAAAAGCTAAAAATCACTTATCAAAAAGCTGCCAAAAAATATATTGTATATAAATTCAAATAAGGTTTTTAGTTTTTTTTTTTTGTCCTTTTTTATGCGATTTTCATAATTAGTTATCAAAATGGGGTGAAAAATTCCCAAAAATTTCAGTTCATAATTATCGTTTTAAACCGATCTTTTATTTTATATTTATTGTCTTGATTTAGGTAATTTTCGAAATGATTATAGAAACAGAAGTCAGAATTAAATCGAATGCAAAATTATCATAAACGTATTTTTTTCCTCTTTTTTAGGTGATCTTTATAGTGATTCTTGACACAAATATCTTGCGTCAAAAGATGAAAACAAACTCAAAAATTGTATACTAAAATTGAAACTTTTTCAAATGTATGTCGTTTTTAAAAGATTTTTGAAACAAAATAACACATCTAAAGGAGGACTAAAACGCGTTAAATATTTCATTTGAATTTATATATATTTTAAGCTTTTTTCGTTCAATTTTGTTTTTAGCATATTTATGATGATTTTTAAAACAAAAAGACAAAAACCTAAAAATATTGTGCAAAAACTGGAATATTTATTAACACTTTTTTTATGCGATTTTTATCATTATATTTAAAATAAATCAGTCATAAAAATGAGTGTACAATCCAAAAATTAAATAATTATTTTAACATGTCTATTTGAAATTCATTCCTCTTTGTGATGGATGATTTTTGCTTCAAAAATCGTTTAGAAAATTGGCTAAAATTAG
>NC_087200.1:97118883-97121383 GCF_015104395.2 Macrobrachium nipponense | reverse complement strand
GAGAATTGAAATGCATTGTATGGGTGTATGTTTTCCTTGTGCTTTCGAAGACAAATATAATGGGGAGACACAGATTATTATTATTATTTTTTTTTATTGTGTTGGAGAAATTACTTTGAAAATGGTGCCGAATGATAATGCCCGGTGCCTAGAATGGTGTATACTGGAGAAATTATATGTCATAAGGTTCAGCATTACTGTTGTATGCTATTTGAATTCACCCTTACTTGAGATCTTTGCAAGAGAATTATTGCTATGGAGAATTATTATTATTATTATTAATAATTATTATACTTGAGATGTGTCACGGGAGGGTTGCTTAAGTATAATTATCATTACGGGAGACATACTTTGCGAGAGATTTTAGATATTTCGTGGAGATTATTTTATAATTATTACAGATAATTATTCATGGAGAATTATTACAATGAATTAATGGGAGAAGTCTTGTCTTAATTATTTGTTGAGTTTTTGTAACTTTGGAGAATATTTCAGTCATTCACAATGATGAGTTTTGCTGAATCTTGATGAATCTGGCTGAATCTTGGTGAATTATGTTGAATCTTGCTGAACATTTGCTGAGTTTTGTGCTGAATTTTTGGAGAATGGATAAGCATTAACATTGGTGATGTTTTTTTATATACTGATACTAGTGATTTTGATGATAGCAAATTTTAGTGATTTTGCTGATAATGATATTTCTGATACTGATTTTTGTTATACTAATACGTGGGTGTTGTAATGCTGTCAAGGGTGGTAAAATCTTTTTTTGAATTTGGGAGGAACTAACAACACATTATTTTTTTTCTTTTTTTATGAGTTCAACAGATGCTTGACATCTAGTGAGTTACGAGAGATAGTTAATAATGCCATAGATTTTTCTTTTCTCCTTTTTTGGAAGTTAGCCATCGCCGACACAAGTTTTCTTTATCATGGGTGAATTTGAGTTTATTTTTCTCTCCAGTTGGTGTGAATATTTTTTTAATGTCTCAGTTCGTGACTTAGAGTCATTGTTCGGGAATGTGTTGGGTTTCAGCTATTTGATGCTATAGAGAAATATATGAGAGAAATTCTTGCACTGTTTTGAATGCATACGTAATGGTACTACATTTTTTTCTCTGGATATTTGTGTTCCAGAAATTGTGAGTTTTCTTGCACAATACCTTTGTTGTATTTGTGACAACTTTGTGAGAGATAGGAAACTTGGGTAAGTTTTCTAGTGGCCTATGTCGTAGTACATATGGAGAAGTCTTGGCTAAGACTCTTTGAATTTGGAGTTTTTGTTATAATAGTTGTGGCACATTGGTGATTTTTTCTAGAATTTTCTAGACAGTTTTATTTGCCGAGTTTATGCTAAATGGAGAGAGTTTTATAGTTTTTGACTATAACATTGAGTTATTATCTGGAGAATTGAGATATATTATTTGGAGATATAATTGGAGATATATTATTTTGGAGAGATAATTGAGATATATTTGGAGTTATAATTTGAGATATAATATATTGGGGATATATTTTTGCCCAATTTTGATATTTGCCAATGGTGATGAAAGCTATGTTTAGTTCAATTATTTTGCAGCCATCTTTGTTGCAAATGGAGACACATTTTTGAGGAGATTATGGGGCAATATTTGTGAGTGTGTGAGTTAGATGCCTTGAGTGCACATTTTTTTGGAGGTAGGATTTCATTTTTTTTATATTCCTTTTTGGATATATATTTTTTGGACCCTTGTTTTGTTCCACATGGAGTATTGGTGAAATAGAGGTAAATATTTTGTATTTGCCGAAATATAGGTGATTATTCTGTATTCCGGGAGTGGTGTTTTTTTTTTATTAACATGTGGCTATTGGAGAAATATAAGGGGGTTGGTTATTAACCAAAGTTTTTATAACCGGAGTGGTGTTCTTATTAATGTGTCTCATATTTATATATGGTGTTGGAATTAATCTTTGGCGGGTGACCCTTTTTTTTTGTGGTTATGGGAGTTTTTTTTGAGCCAAGAGAAGATTTCTGTGGTTCTTTCTCTTTGGTTTCGTGACTATTTGGAGAGGAGTGTCATTACTGCATTACGAGTCCTATGGAGATGTGTGCATTTTTTATGTTCACAAGTGTATTATTTTGGAGGCATATAATTGGGCTGTGTCATGTTGAGAGAATAAGTCTTCGAGACAAATTTTTGAACACATTAGTCATATCCTGGAGTTAGTTCTGTGAAATGTGTCAGTTAGACCTTTTTCTATAGTCATGAGTTTTCCAAACTTGTGTATCTGACTAGACATTTTTTATGCTGCTGTTCGAACATACGTCCGCAGGCGGATTTTCTGCTGACAAGCAATGTGATGAGCCGTGTGCTGACTTTTCCTCTGATGGTGATAGATCAGAATTTTCGCAATATCTGGAAATGTTGACAATAGCATTTCACGAAAGCGCATGTGTGAGAGTTTTCTTTCTGGCCTTGTTGGTCGATAAAGTTGCGATGTCGAGGAATTCCGTAGCTTT
>NC_087200.1:97093883-97103883 GCF_015104395.2 Macrobrachium nipponense | reverse complement strand
ATTTTTATTTTTTATTTAAATATTTTTAAAAATCTTTTATAACTTTTTATTTAAGGAATATTTATTTATTATTTTTAATTTTTTTTTGGTTTTTATTTTTTTATTTTATTTATTTATATTTCTATTTATTATTTCTCTGATATAGTTTTGATTTGAAAAAATTTATTTTCTGTTTTAATATTTTTTTTATTTCATTTATTTATTTGGATTTATTTTATTTATTTATAGTTTTTAAAAATTTAAATTTAAAATTTAAAAAAATTAAAAATTGTAAATTTATTTATGAATTTTTAAATTATTAATTTTTAAAAATTTAAATTTTTAAAAAAATTTTTTTAAATCCTTTTTAATTTAAAAATTTTTTTAAATTTAAATTTATAATTTATGTATTTTATTTTTTATTTATTTATTTTTATCTAAATATTAATTTTCTACTGATAGTTTTTTATTTTGATTTATTTAATCGTAATTTTTTATTTTTTATTTCATTTATTTATGATTTTATTTTATTATTTATTTTTATTGTTTAGTTTCATTTATTTTTCTTTTTAATTTATTTAATTTTATTTTTTATTTATTTATTTTTATCTATTAATTTTTCTTATTTATTTTTATTTATTGATCTTTATTTATTTATTATTTATTTTTTTTATTTATTTTTTATTTATTTATTTATTTATTTTATTTATTTTTATTTATTTATATTTATTTATTAATTTTATTTATTTATTTATTATTGGATAATGAATATAACAAAGAAAAAAACAGCTAAATAATAAATAATTTCCAATATGATATGTTTAGGACTTTTTTCATCTTTTTCATGACTGACTTATATTTCAAAAATCATTTGGAAAATCGCCTAAAACTAGGACAATATATCATTTATTGCACAAAACATTTGAGAGTCTTATTCAATGGTTGTTGGCAGTTTTCTTGTTCAAAAACTCATCATTAAAATCGCCTAAAAAATAAAATGAAATAGAGAAACAATAAAAGATTTTTATAAAATCATTTAAATATATGTCAATTTTAGTATGTAATTTTTTTGAAATTTTTTTCTTTTTGATGACTGATTTTTGTTACAAAAATCACTTAGAAAACGGTTAAAATTTTTTTTTGTTTTTGATGACAAATTTCTATTTTAAAAATAATTTTTAAAAGTATTTTAATTTTTGTACAATATGTTTGAGTTCCTATTTTTGATGGATGATTTTTGTTTCTAAAATCATTCAGAAAATTGGCTAAAATAACACAATGTATTTAAAATTAAAATCAGTTAAAAAATCAATTTGAATTCACTAACTTTGATAGTTTTTCCCTCTTTTTGATGACAGATTTTTATTTCAAAAATTATTTTAAAAATCGCCTAAAATAAGAACGTAAAATGTTTAAAAAATACATCTATAAAATTGTGCACAATATTATTGAGTATATTTCCTTTTTTATTTTGGCTATTTTTTGTTTCAAAAATCAATATAAAAATTCGCTAAAAAGGGGGGAAAACGGTATAAATACAGTATTTTAAGAATTTTTGCCCTTATTTCGATAACTGGTTTTTATTAAAAAAAATAATTTAATACAAATAGGAAAATGAATATAACATTAAAATTTAGACAAAAGCTAAAATCCTTTATCAAAAATCTGCCAAAAAAAATTGTATATAAATTCAAATAAGGTTTTTAGTTTCATTTTGTGTCCTTTTTTATGCGATTTTCATAATTAGTTATCAAAATGGGGTGAAAACTCCCAAAAATTTTAGTTCATAATTATTTTTTAACCGTTTTTTTTTATTTTATATTTGTTGTCCTATTTTAGGTAATTTTTGAAATGATATGGAAGAAGTGGTCAGAATTAAATCGAATACAAAATTATCATATATGTTGTATTTTTTCCTCCTTTTAGGTGATTTTTATAATGATTCTTAACACAAAAATCTTGCATCAAAAGATGAAAACAAACTCTCAAAAATTGTATACCAAAATTGAAACTTTTTTTAAAAAGATTTTTGAATCTAAAATCACACATCTAAAGAAGGACTAAAACTCGTTAAATATTTCATGTAATTGATATATTAATTCCAAATTGGAAAACTAAAAACTCGTGAAATATTTCATGTAAAATGTTATATTATCAAATCCAAATAACAAAAAACAAAAAAACGAAAAAATAAATAAATAAAAACCAAATAAATCATATATAACAATAAATAAAAATAAAAATGAATCAAATAAAGATATCAAATAAATAAATAAATAAAAATAAATTAAATTAATAATAAATAAATAAATAATAAATACAGAGAAAAATTCATAAAAAAAAATGAAAAAAAGAAATTAAATAAACAAATAAATAAAATAAATAAACAAAATCAAATAACTAAGTAAATAAAATAAATGAATATAACAAAATGAATAACTACAAAATAAAAATGAAAAATAAATATATACAAACAAATAGATAAATAAATAAAAAATAAATAAAAACCGAAAAATATAGAAAAATAAAAATAAAAATATAAACGAAAAAATAAATAATAAAACAAAAATAAATAAAGAAAAAATATAAAAAATAGAAAGAAATAAATAAATAAACAAACAATAAATAATAAAAATAAAAATATAAAATAAAATATAATAAAATAAATAAAGAAAATAAAAACTTAAAAAAAGAAAAATAAAAATAAGTAATAAAACAAAAATAAACAAATAAACAAAATAAAGATAAAAAACCAAATAATATAAAAAAGAATTAAAAACAAAACAAAATAAACACAAATAATAAAATAAATAAATAAAAATAAATAAAAAAATTAGAAAATAAATAAAAAATAAATAAATTAAATAAAATAAAAAATAAATAAAATAAATAATAATAAATAAAAAATAATAAAAAGTTAAATACAAAAAAAAAAAATAAAAAATAAAAAATTAAAAACAAATAACTAAATTAAATAAATAAATAAATAAATAGAAATAAAAAATTAAATTAAAAAATAATAAATAAAAATAAATAAAAAACAAAATAAAAAAATAAATAAATAAAAATAAATATAAATAAGAAAAAAATAATAAAAATAAATAAATATATAAATAAAATAAATAAATAGTAAAATAATAAATAAATAAAAAATAAAATAAATTAAATAAAATAAAAAAAATAAATAAATAAATAAACAATGAAAAAAAAAATAAATAAATAAAAAAAAGAAATAAAAAAAAATAAATAAAAAAAATTAAAAAAATGAAAATAAATAAATAAAAATAAATAAATAAATTAAATAAAAAAAAATAAATAAAAATAAATGAATAAATAAAAATAAATAAATAAAAAATAATTAAACAAATAAATGAAAAAAATAAATAAATAAAAATAAATAAATAAATAAATAAATAAATAAATAAATAAATAAATAAAAAAAATAAATATAAAATATAAATATAAATAAATAAAAAAGAAATCAAAAAAAGAATAAGAAATAAAAATAAAAAAAAAAAAATAAATAAAAAATAAATAAATAAAAATAAAAATAAATAAATAACATAAAAAAAATAAATAGAAATAAAAAGAAATAAATAAAATAAATTAAATAAATAAAGAAAAATAAATAACAAAAAATAAAAAATAAATATAAATAAATAAAAAATAAAAAATATAAATAAATAAAAAAAATAAATATAAATAAATAACAAAAATTAGAAAAAAAATAAATAAATAAACAATAAAAATAATGAATAAAGAAATAAATAAATAAATAAATAAAATTAATAAATAAGATAAATAATATATAAATAACAAATCAATAAAAATTAAATAAACAAAATTAAATAAATAAATAAATAAATAAAAATAAATAAAATAAATACAAAAAATAGATAAATAAAAAAATAAATAAAAATAGATAAATAAAAAAGATAAATAAATAAATAAAAAGTAAAAAAATAAAAATAAATAAAGAAATTAATAAAAATAAATAAATAAAAATAAATAGTAAAAAAAAATAAATATAAGCAAAAAAATCAAAAAATAAAAAAAAAAATAAAAATAATTAAAAATAAATACAAATAAAATAAAAAAAAATAAATGATAAATAAGTAAAAATAAATAAATAAATAAAAAGAAATAAGTTAAATAAAACAACAAAAAATAAAAATAAGATAAATAAATAATCAAAATAAATGATAAAAATAATAAATAAATAAAATAAAAGATAAAAATAAAAAAATAAAAAAAAAGAAAATAAATAAATAAAAGAAATAAATGAAAAATGAAAAATAAATAAATAAATAAAAATAAATTAAGAAAATAAATAAAAATAAATAAAAATAAATGAAAAAAATAAATAAATAAAAATAAAAATAATAAAAATAAATGAAATAAATAAATAAATAAATAATAAATAAATAAATAAAAAAATAAATAAATAAATAATAAAATAAAAGAAATAAATAAATAAATAAATATGAATGAAAAATAAAATAAATAAATAAATAAAAATAAATAGAAACAAATAAAAAATGAAAAATAAATAAATAAATAAAGAAAAAAACATAATAAATAAATAAAAAAAGAATAAATAATAAAGAAATAAAAAAAAATTATTTAAATTAATAAAAACCAATAAAATAGATAAATAAATATAAATAAATAAAAAAAGGAATAAATAAATAAAGAAATAATTAAAAAAATTAATTAATTAATAAAAACCAATAAAAATAGATAAATAAATATAAACAAACAAATAAAAATAAATAAATAAACGAAAACAAATAAATAAATAGAAATAAATAATGAAAATAAAAATAAAGAATGAAATAAATAAAAATAAATAATAAAAAAATATAAAAAAAAATAAATAAATAAATATAAAGGAAAATAAATAAAAATAAATAAATAAACAGAAATAAATAAATGAAATAAAAATAAATAAATAAATAAAAATAAATAAATAAATAAATAAAAAATAGATAAATAAATAAAAAATGAAAATAAATAAATAAAAATGAATAAATAAAAATGAATAATAAAAAAATAAATAAATAAAAATAAATAAAAATAAATAAATAAAGTAAATAAAAGAATAAAATAAATAAAATAAAAAAATAAAAAAATAAAATAAAAATAAAAATAAAAATAAAAATAGATAAATAAATAAAATAAATTAATTATATGTTTTATTTTTATATTTATTTATTTTTATTTATTAATTTTTTATATTTATTTATTTATTATCATTTTTTCTATTTATTTTATTATTTATTTTATTTTTTTTATCTATTATTTTTATTTTTTTTGTTTTATTTATATTTATTTATTTATTTTTATTTATTTTTTGTATGCTTTATTTTTATTTATTTTTATTTTTTATTTATTATTTTTTTTTTATTTATTTATTTTTATTTATTTATTTATTATTTTTATTTTATTTTTTATTTGTATCTATTTATTTATAATTTTATTTATTAATTATTTATTTTTATTTATTTTATTTATTTATTATTTTTATTTATTTTTTTTCTTTTATTTATTTGTTTATTTATAAAATTTTTTATTACTTTTATTTATTTATTTATTTATTTTTATTTATTTTCATTAATATTTCTATTTTTATTTATTTTGTTTTTAGTTTATTTATTTATTTATTATTTTTATTATATATTTATTTATTTTTTATTTTATTTATTTATTTATTTCGTTTATTTATTTATTTATTATTTATTTATTTTTATTTATTTTTATTTATTATTCATTTTATTTATTATTTTCATTTATTTATTTTATTTTCATTTATTTAGTTTATTTTTATTTATTTATCTTTATTTTTCTTTATTTATTTATTTATTTATTTATTTTATTTATTTATTTTTATTTATTTTATTTATTTCTATAATTTAATATTTATTTATTTTATATATTATTTATTTATTTTTTTTTTTATTTATTTAATTATTTTTATTATTTTTATTTATTTATTTATTTATTTTTATTTATTTATTTCTATTTTATATATTTTCATTTATTTATTTATTTATTTTTATATATATTTATTTATTTTTTTATTTATTTTTATCTATTTGATTTTTATTTATCTATGTTTATTTATTCGTTTATTTTATTTATTTATTTATTTATTTTTATTTTTTTTTATTATTTTTTATTTATATTCTTTTATTTATTTATTTTTACCTATTTATTTTTATTTTTTTCTATTTTTCAATTTATTCATTTTTATTTATTTATTTTGTTTATTAATTTTTATTTATATATTTTTATTTTTTTTTATTTATTTATTTATTTTATTTATTTATTTTTTTATTTATTTATTTATTTTTATATATATTTATTTAATTATTTTATTTATTCATATTCTTTATTTATTTGTTTTTTTTTTATTTATTTTTGTTTATTTTATTTATTTTTCTTCATTTTTTATTCATTTATTTTATTTATTTATTTTCATTCATTTATTTATTTTTATTATTTATTTCTTTTAATTTTTTTTTATTTTTTTTATTTGTTTATTTTTTATTTTTATTTTTATTTTTTATTTATTACTATTTATTTATTCATTTTTATTTTTCAGTTTATTTTTATTTATTAATTTTTTTTATATTTATTTATTTTTATTTATATATTTATTTTATTTTTTATTTATTTTATTTATTTATCATTATTTATTTATTTTTTTTTTATTTATTTCAATTTATTTTATTTATTGATTTATTTAATATTTTATTTTATTTTTTTTTTATATTTATTTATCTATTTATTTTTATTTATTTATTTTTTATTTTTATTTGTTTATTTATATTTGTTTATTTATTTTTTATTTTTGTCTTATTTATTTAATATTTTATTTCTATTTTATTTTTTTTATTTTTTATCTATTTATTTGTTTTTACTTATTTATTTTTATTTATTTATTTTTATTATTTATTTTTTATTGTTTATTATTTATTTTGTTTCTTTATTTATTGATTTTTATTTATTTATTTTTATTTTTATTCATTTATATTTATTTATTTATTTATTTTTATTTATTTATTTCATTTTCAATTATTTTTATTTATTTATTAATTTATTTTTATTCATTTATGTTTTTCTTACTTATTTATTTTAATTTATTTTTATTATTATTTTTTTTATTCCCATTTATTTTTTTTTTTAAATTTATTATTGATTTTTTATTTATTTATTTATTTATTTATTCATTTTTTATATTTATTTATTTATTTATTTTTATTTATTTTTTCATTTTTATTTTTATTTTTATTTATTTATTTATTTTTATTATTTTATTCATTTATTTTTATTTGTTTATTTATTTTTTATTGATTTATTCATTCTTATTTATTCTTTATTTGTTTATTTTTATTTTTTTTATTTTTTTTTTTTTTTTTTTATTTTATAAAATTTTTATTTTTTTTTTATTTATTTTTTATCTATTTATTTTTATTTTTTTTATTTATATATTTATTTTTATTCATTTATTATTTATTTTATTTATTTTTTTAATATTTATTTACATTTCTATTTATATATATTTTTAATTATTATTCATTTTTTTATTTTATATATTTATTATTTATTATTTATTTATTTTTTGATTTATTTATTTATTTTTTTTTGTATTTATTTTTTTTATTTTATTTTATATTATTTTATTATTATTTATTTATATTTATTATTTATTTATGATATATTTATTTATTTGATTTATTATTTTATTTGTTTATTTTTATTTATTTATTTATTTATTTTTATTTATTTACTTATTATTTTTATTTGATTATTGTTATTTATATTTATTTGTTTATATATATTTTTTTATTTATTGATTTATTTTATATTATTTATTTATTTTTATTTATTTATTATTTAGTTTATTTTTCTTTTTAATTTATTTATTAATTTATTTATTTATATATTTTCTATTATTTATATATTTATATTTATTTCATGATATTTTTTATATTTATATTTAGTTTATTTATTATCATTTATTTTATTTTTTTATGTTTATGTTTATTTTTATTTATATGCTTTTTATTTTTATTTTTTACATATTTATTTATTTTGTTTTTCTTTATTTATTTTGTTTATATTTATTATTTATTTTTTTATATTTTTATTTATTTTTCATTTTTATTAATTTAATTTACTATTTATTTTTTTTATTTTTTATTTTTTTTTTATATTTATTTATTTATTTATATTGTTTATATAATTTTTTTTTTCTATTTTATTTTTTTATTTATATTTATTTATTTATTTATTTATTCATTTATTTATTTATTTCCTTTATTTTTTCTTTTATTTTTATTTATTTTTTATTTTTGTTTATTTCTTTATATTTTTTTATTTATTTATATTTATAATTTCTTTATTTATAATTGTTTATCTATTCATTTATGAAGTTTTATTTTTTAAATTTATTTTATTTTATTTATTTCTATATTTTATTAGTATTTTATTTTTTATTTATTTATTTATTTATTTTTCTTTACCTTTATTTATTTATACTCATTTTTATTTATTTATTTATTTATTATTTTTATGTTTCTATATATTTATTTATTTATTTTTATTATTTTTTATTTATTAATGGATCATGAATAAAACAAAGAAAAAAACAGCTAAATAATAAATATTTTCCTATATGATATTTTTAGGCCTTTTTTCTTCTTTTTCATGACTGACTTATATTTCAAAAATCATTGGGAAAATCGCCTAAAACTAGTACAATATATCAATAATTGCACAAAACATTTGAGAGTCTTATTCTATGGTTGTTGGCAGTTTTTTTGTTCAAAAACCCATCATAAAAATCCATTAAAAAATAAAATGAAATAGAGAAACAATAAAATATATTTTTTTTATCATTTAAATATATTTAAATTTTAGTACGTAATTTTTTTGATGACTGATTTTTGATTAAAAAATCACTCTAAAATCGGTTAAAATTTCCTTTTGTTTTTTATAACAAATTTCTATTTAAAAAATAATTTTTAAAGGTATTCTAATATGTTTGAGAGTTTGTTCCAATATTTGATGGATGATTTTTGTTTTTAAAAAATAATTCAGAAAATTGGCTAAAATAAGTATCTAAAATTAATTTCAATTAAAAAATTTATTTGAATATACTAACTTTGGTAGCTTTTCCCACTTTTTGATTTTTATTTCAAAAATTATATTAAAAATCGCCTAGAAATATAACGTAAAATGTTTTAAAAATACGTCTATAAATTTGTGCAAAATATTATTAGGTATATTTTCTTTTTTATTTTGGCTATTTTTTTATTCAAAAATCAATATAAAAATACGCTAAAAAAAGGGGGGAAAACGGAATAAATTCAGTATTTTAAGAATTTTCGCCCTTATTTCGATAACTGATTTTTATTTAAAAAATAATTTAATACAAATATGAAAATGAATATAACATTAACATTTAGACAAAAGCTAAAATCACTTATCAAAAAGCTGCCCAAGAATATATTGTGTATAAATTCAAATAAGGTTTTTATTTCTTTTTTTGTCCTTTTTTATGTGATTTTCATAATTAGTTATCAAAATGGGGTGAAAAACTACCAAAACTTTTAGTTCATAATTATTTGTTTGAAACCGTTCTTTTATTTTATATTTATTGTCTAGATTTAGGTAATTTTCGAAATGATTATAGAAACAGAAGTCAGAATTAAATCGAATGCAAAATTATCATGAACGTATTTTTTTCCTCTTTTTAGGTGATTTTTATAATGATTCTTGACACAAAAATCTTGCGTCAAAAGATGAAAACAAACTCAAAAATTGTATACTAAAATTGAATTTTTTTTTCAAATATATGTCGTTTTTTAAGGATTTTTGAAACAAAATAATACTTCTAAAGGAGGACTAAAACGCGTTAAATATTTCATTTGAATTGATATATATTTTAAGCTTTTTTCAGTTCAATTTTTTTTAGTATTTTTATGATGATTTTGAAACAAAAAGACAAAAAACC
>NC_087200.1:97090491-97093383 GCF_015104395.2 Macrobrachium nipponense | reverse complement strand
ATTGGCTCCCTTTTTGGGAGTTTGACCCTCTTATTTGGTGACATAGTGAAAATATTGTATTTAAATTGAAAGATAAAAAAATAGTTTTCTCGCCTACCCCCAATTTTCAGCCTATTCTTATATTTATTTTTGATACAAAAATCGCCAAAATAAGGGAGGTAAAAACTCTCAAAAATATCATGTATATTATGCAAAAATTTATATATTTCTTAAATGATTTGGTTACATTTATTGCCCGAATTTCATGTGTTTTTTTTAAATAATTTTCGAAATAAAAATCAGTCATTAAAAATCAGGCAAAATATTAAAAATATTAGATTCAAACTGCTTTGAATTTGAAGTTCATTGTCCTAATTTTAGCCAATTTTCTAAACGATTTTTGAAGCAAAAATCATCCATCACAAAAAGGAATGAGTTTCAAATAGACATGTTAAAATAATTATTAAATTTTTGGATTGTACACTCATTTTTATGAATGATTTTTTTTCACATATAATAATAAAAATCGCCTAAAAAAAGGACAAGAAATATTGCATAAAAAGTGTTAATAAATATTCGAGTTTTTGCACAATATTTTTAGGTTTTTGTCTTTTAGTTTCAAAAATCCTCATAAAAATGCTAAAAACAAAATTGAACTGAAAAAAGCTTAAAATATATATCAATTTAAATGAAATATTTAGCGTCCTCCTTTAGATGAGTTATTTTGTTTCAAAAATCTTTTAAAAAACGACATACATTTGAAAAAGTTTCAATTTTAATATACAATTTTTGAGTTTGTTTTCATATTTCGATGCAAGATTTTTGTGTCAAGAATCATTATAAAAATCACCTAAAAAAGAGGAAAAAAATACGTTTATGATAATTTTGCATTCGATTTAATTCTGACTTCTGTGTCTATAATCATTTCGAAAATTACCTAAATCAGGACAATAAATATAAAATAAAAGAACGGGTTAAAAAAATATCAACTAAAATTTTTGGGAGTTTTTCTCCCAATTTTGATAACTAATTATGAAAATCGCATAAAAAAGGACAAACAAAAAAAAACTAAAAACCTTATTTGAATTTATATACAATATTTTTTTGGCAGCTTTTTGATAAGTGATTTTAGCTTTTGTCTAAATTTTAATGTTATATTCATTTTCATATTTGTATTAAATTTTTTTTAAAATAAAAATCAGTTATCGAAATAAGGGCGAAAATTCTTAAAATACTGAATTTATTCCGTTTTCCCCCCCCTTTTTTTAGCGTATTTTTATATTGATTTTTGAATAAAAAAATTGCCAAATTAAAAAAATATACCCAATAATATCTTGCACAAATTTATAGACGTATTTTTAAAACATTTTACGTTCAATTTCTAGGCGATTTTTAATATAATTTTTGAAATAAAAATCAGTCATCAAAAACAGTGAAAAGCTATCAAAAATAGTATATTCAAATAAATATTTTAATTGAAATTAATTTTAGACACTTATATTAGCCAATTTTCTGAATTATATTAAAAAAAATCATCAATCAAAAATAAAAACGAACTCTCAAATATATTGAAATACGTTTAAAAACTATTTTTAAATAGAAATTCGTCATCAAAAAGAAAAGGAAATTTTAACCGATTTTTGAGTGATTTTTGAATAAAAAACCAGTCATCAAAAGGATGAGAAAATTTCAAAAAAATTACGTACTAAAATTGAAATATATTTAAATGATTAAAAAAAAATCTTTTATTGTTTCTCTATTTCATTTTATTTTTTAGTGGATTTTTATGATGGGTTTTTGAACAAAAAAACTGCCAACAACCATAGAATAAGACTCTCAGATGTTTTGTGCAATTATTGATATATTGTACTAGTTTTAGTATATTTTCCAAATGATTTTTAAAATGAAAAAGAAGGAAAAATTCCTATAAATATCATATAGGAAAATATTTATTATGGAGCTGTTTTTTTCTTTGTTATATTCATGATCCAATAATATATAAGTATAAACTAAATATATATATATAAAAAAATAAATAAATAATAAATAAAAAAAATAAAAATAAATAAATGAGTGTAAATAAATACAAGTAAATAAATATAAAAAAAATATAATAATATATAAAATAAATAATAAATAAAAATAAATAAATAGATAAAATAAATAATTAAAAAAAAATTTAATAAATAAATAAATAAACAATTATAAATGAATAAAAGATAAATCGAGATAAATAAATAAAAATAAATATTAAAGAAAATAAAATAATAAAAAAAAATATAAAAAAAAATAAACAAATAAGATATAAACAGTAAAAATTAAATAGTAAATAAATCAAAAAAAATAAGAATAAATAACAAACAAAAAATAAATAAATAAATCAATAAAATAAATAAAAATAAATAATAAATCAAAAAATAAATAATTAAATAAAAATAAAAATAAACTAAATAAATAGATAAAAAAAATAAAAATAAATAATAAATAAATAATCATAAAAATAAAAATAAATAAATAAACTGCAAATAAATAAATAAATAAAAATAAATAAATATATAAAAATAAAAAAAAAAAATAAAAAAAAAGATAAAAATAAACTCAAATAAAAATACATAAAATAAACTAAATAAATAAAATAAATAACAATAACAAATAGATAAAAATAAAACAATAAATAGATAAAATTAATTAATAAATACAAATAAAAATATATAAATAAATAAAAAATAAATAAATAAATAGATATATAACTAAATAAATAAATAATAAAATAAGTAAATAAAATATAAAAATATAAATAAAAAAAAATGAAAAATAATAAAAAAAATAAAAAAATAAAAAAAACAAATAAATAAGAAAATAAATAAATAATAAATAATAAAAGTGAATAAAATAAAAATAGATAAATAAATC
>NC_087200.1:97077991-97080491 GCF_015104395.2 Macrobrachium nipponense | reverse complement strand
CATGGAAACAGAAGTCAGAATTAAATCGAATGCAAAATTATCATAAATGTTGTATTTTTTTCCTCCTTTTTAGGTGATTTTTAAAATGATTCTTGACACAAAAATCTTGCATCAAAAGATGAAAGTAAACTCTCAAAAATTGTGTACCAAAATTGAAACTATTTTTTTATATGTATGTGGTTTTTTAAAAGATTTTTGAAACAAAAATCACACATCTAAAGAAGGACTAAAATGCGTCAAATATTTCATTTAAATTTATATATCTTTTAAGTTTTTTTCAGTGTAATTATATATTTAGCATTTTTATGATGATTTTTGAAACAAAAGACAAAAACCTGAAAATATTGTGCAAAAACTGGAATATTTATTAAAACGTTTTATGCTATATTTCTTGTCCCATTTTTAGGCGATTTTTATAATTATATTAAAAAAAATCAGTCATAAAAATAAGTATACAATCCAAAAATTAAATAATAATTTTAACAGTCTATTTGAAATTCATCTCTGTTTGTGATGGATGATTTTTGCTTCAAAAATCATTTAAAAAATTGATTCATTTTTTTATACATTTTTGTTTGGGAGTTTTACCCTCTCTTTGGTGACTAATTTTTATTTAAAAAATCAATTAGAAAATCGCCTAAATTTTTAGTTGATTGATAAATGTAACATGTTTCAATTAAAAAAATTCTCTAAATAATAGTTCAAAAATAAAACAGAGAAAAGCTCTATATATAAGTAATTTTAAATGCAATATTTATTGGCTCCCTTTTTGGGAGTTTAGCCCTCTAATTTGGTGACATAGTGAAAAATATTGTATTTAAATTGAAAGATAAAAAAATAGTTTTCTCCGCCCACCCCCATTTTTCAGGCTATTCTTATATTTATTTTTGTTACAAAAATCGCCAAAATAAAAGAGGTAAATCTCTCAAAAATATTATGCATATTATGCAAAAAATTATATATTTCTTAAATGATTTTGTTATATTTATTGCCCGAATTTCAGGTGTTTTTTGAAATAATTTTCGAAATAAAAATCAGTCATCAAAAATCAGGCAAAATATTAAAAATATTAGATTCAAACTGCTTTTAATTTGAAATTCATTTTCATATTTATAGCCAATTTTCTAAACGATTTTTGAAGCAAAAATCATCCATCACAAAGAGGAATGAATTTCAAATAGACATGTTAAAATAATTATTTAATTTTTGGATTGTACACTCATTTTTATGACTGATTTTTTTTTTAAATATAATGATAAAAATCGCCTAAAAATGGGACAAGAAATATAGCATAAAAAGTGTTAATAAATATTATAGTTTTTGCACAATATTTTTAGGTTTTTGTCTTTTTGTTTCAAAAATCATCATAAAAATGCTAAAACAAAATTGAACTGAAAAAAGCTTAAAATATATATCAATTTAAATGAAATATTTAACGCGTTTTAGTCCTCCTTTAGATGTGTTATTTTGTTTCAAAAATCTTTTAAAAAACGACATACATTTGAAAAAAAGTTTCAATTTTAGTATACAATTTTTGAGTTTGTTTTAATTATTTGACGCAAGATTTTTGTGTCAAGAATCATTATAAAAATCACCTAAAAAAGAGGAAAAAAATACGTTTATGATAATTTTGCATTCGATTTAATTCTGGCTTCTTTTTCTTTAATCATTTCGAAAATTACCTAAATCAGGACAATAAATATAAAATAAAAGAACGGTTTAAACAAATAATTATGAACTAAAATTTTTGGGAGTTTTTCACCCCATTTTGATAACTAATTATGAAAATCACATAAAAAAGGACAAAAAAAATGAAACTAAAAACCTTATTTGAATTTATATACAATATTTTTTTTGGCAGCTTTTTGATAAGTGATTTTAGCTTTTGTCTAAATTTTAATGTTATATTCATTTTCATATTTGTTATCGAAATAGGGGCGAAAATTCTTAAAATACTGAATTTATTCCGTTCTCCCCCCCCCCCTCCCCCCCTTTTTTTTTAGCGTATTTTTATATTGATTTTTGAATAAAAAAAATAGCCAAAATAAAAAAAAATATAGCTAATAATATTTTGCACAAATCTATAGACGTATTTTTAAAACATTTTACGTTATATTTTTAAAATAATTTTTGAAATAAAAATCAGTCATCAAAAAGAGAGAAAAGCTATCAAAGTTAGCATATTCAAATAAATTTTTTAATTGAAATTAATTTTAGATACTTATTTTAGCCAATTTTCTGAATTATTTTAAAAACAAAAATCATCCATCAAAAATAGGAACAAACTCTCAAACATATTAAAATTCCTTTAAAAATAATTTTTTAATAAAATGAAATTTGTCATAAAAAACAAAAGGAAATTTTAACCGATTTTTGAGTGATTTTTGAATCAAAAATCAGTCATCAAAAGGATGAGAAAATTTCAAAAAAATTACGTACTAAAATTGAAATATATTTAAATGATTAAAAAAATCTTTTATTGTTTCTCTATTTCATTTTT
>NC_087200.1:97062280-97064780 GCF_015104395.2 Macrobrachium nipponense | reverse complement strand
TTGTATTTGATTTTCTTTTATTATTTTATTTTTTTTATTTTGATTTTTTGTTTATTGGATTAATTTTTATTTTCTATTTATTAATAGTTGTTTATTTATTTATTTATTTAATTTTATTTTTTTAATTATTTATTTTTATCAATTTATTTATTTTTTTATTTATTTATTTATTTTTATTTATTTATTTTATTTATTTATTTATTTTTATTTATTTATTTATTATTGGATAATGAATATAACAAAGATAAAAACATCTAAATAATAAATTTTTTCCAATATGATATTTTTAGGACTTTTTCCTTCTTTTTCATGACTGACTTATATTTCAAAAATCATCTGGAAAATCGCTAAATCTAGGACATTATATTAATTATTACAAAAAATCATTTGTGAGTCTTATTCAATAGTTGTTGGCAGTTTTCTTGTTCAGAAACTCATCATAAAAATCGCCTAAAAGATAAAGTGAAATAGAGAAACAATTATAGATTTTTTTTAATAATTTAAATATATTTCAATTTTAGTACGTAATTTTTTAAATTTTTGTTTATCTTTTTGATGACTGATTTTTGTTTCAAAAATCACTCAAAAATCGGTTAAAATTTTCTTTTGTTATTGATGACAGATTTCTATTTCAAAAATAAGTTTTTTTTTTAAAGGTATTTTAATTTTTGTACCAATATGTTTGAGAGTTTGTTCCTATTTTTGATGGATGATTTTTGTTTCTAAAAAATCATTCAGAACATTGGGCTAAAATAAGACAATGTAGTTTAAAATTAAAATCAGTTAAAAAATTAATTTGAATTCACTAACTTTGATAGCTTTTCCCTCTTTTGATGTCTAATTTTATTTCAAAAATTATTTTAAAAATCGCCTAGAAATAGAACGTAAAATGTTTGAAAAATACATCTATAAATTTGTACAAAATATTATTGAGTATATTCACTTTTTTATTTTGGCTATTTTTTGTTTCAAAATTCAATATAAAAATTCGCTAAAAAAAAAAGGGGAAAACGGAATAAAAACAGCATTTAAGAATTTTCGCCCTTATTTCGATGACTGATTTTATTAAAAAATAAATTTAATAAAAATATGAAATGAATATAACATTAAAATTTAGACAAAAGCTAAAATCATTCATCAAAAAGATGCCAAGCAATATTGTATATAGATTCAAATAAGGTTTTTAGTTTAATTTTTGTCCTTTTTTATGCGATTTTCATAATTAGTTTATCAAAATGAGGTGAAAAACTCCCCAAAAATTTTTTTAGTTCATAATAATTTTTTTAAAACCGTTCTTTTATATTATATTATTGTCCTGATTAGGTAATTTCGAAATGATTATGGCAACAAAAGTCAGAATTAAATCGAATGCAAAATTATCATAATTGTTGTATTTTCCCCCCTTTTTAGGTGATTTTTATAATGATTCTTGACACCAAAATCTTGCATCAAAAGATGATAACAAACTCTTAAAAATGTATACCAAAATTGAAATTTAGTTTAAATGTATGTGGTTTTTTAAAGGATTTTGAAACAAAATCACACTTCTGAAGGAGGACTAAAATGCGTTAAATATTTCATTTAAAATTGATATATATAAGTTTCAAGTTTTTTCATTTTGTTTAATTTTGTTTAGCATTTTATGATGATTTTTGAAACAAAAAAGACAAAAACCTAAAAATATTGTGCAAAAATTCGAATATTTATTAAAATTTTTAAACTTTTTCTGCTATATTTCTTGTCTCATTTTAGGCTTTTTTATAATTATATTTGAAAAACAGATCAGTCAAAATGAGTGTACAATCCAAAAATTAAATAATTATTTTAACATTTCTATTTGAAATTTATTCCTCTTTGTGATGGATGATTTTTGTTGCTTCAAACATCATTTAGAAAATTGGCGAAAATTAGGGACAATGAACTTCTAATTAAAAGCAGTTTGTAAAAGGTTTAATTTGAATCTAATATTTTAATATTTTGCCTGATTTTTGATGACTGATTTTTATTTCTAAAATTATTTCAAAAAACACCTGAAATTTGGGCAATAAATCAACAAAATCATTTAAGAAATATATGCAAATGCACTACTTTTAAGAGTTTTTACCTCCTTTATTTTGGCGATTTTTTGTATAAACAAAAATAATATAAGAATAGCCTGAAAAAGGGGGGTGGAGACGGGAAAAACGTTTTTTTTTATCTTTCAATTTAAATACAATATTTTTCACTATGTCACCAAAATAAGAGGGCCAAACTCCCAAAAAGGAAGCCAATAAGCCCAAAGATATTGCATTTAAAATTACATATTTTAAGAACTTTTCTCTATTTCATTTTTTTTGTTTGAACTAGTTTTAGAGAATTTTTATAATGATTAAGTGAAACAGAAAACAGCCACCAAAGTAAGTGGTAAAAGTTAAATATTTTTTTTTACTTTTCATGTTACATTAATCAATCTACTAAAATTTTAGGTGATTTTCTAATTGTTTTTTGCAATAAAAAATTA
>NC_087200.1:97059926-97061780 GCF_015104395.2 Macrobrachium nipponense | reverse complement strand
AAATGTTACAGAATGCATTCGAAAAGGCTAAAGAAATTTTATGCAATTTGCGTGATGGGATGGGATTTCTGGTGTTACAACAACATTGCAGTTGCGAAGAGGATAAAGTCCCATTTTGTTGCAAAGGGGGATGGAAGCTTGCCCTCTGTGGAAGTAGACATTTAACCTCGGCAGAAGTCAATTATGCAGTCGTTGAAGGAGAGGCTGCTGCCGTGGTATGGTGCTTTCAGAAAGCTAGATTATTCTTACTGGGATGTCCCAATATTATCCTTGTTACTGACCACCGTCCGCTGGTCAAAGTGTTTGGTGATAGAGAATTGAAAGACATTGCAAATCCTCGTTTGCTTCCATTAAAGGAAAAAACATTACAATACAGTTTCACAGTGAAATACATTCCTGGGAAGAAAAACTCAGCAGCCGATACTCTTTCAAGATACCCAGTAATCAGAAGCCCAATAAATGCGAGTGACAGTGATATGGGGGAGGAGGTTGAGAGTTCGTGCGTTGCAGCGTTGATCACGTCGCTGAGTGATGACGCCATAACCCTCGACTGGAATTCTGTTAAAAAAGCTGCTGAAAGCGATGTGGAACATCAGCTGCTAAAGAGTATGGTAGCCACAGGTTCTTGGCCGGTATCAAGAAATCTAGTCGACTCCAGCATAAAGCCGTATTTTAACGTACGGGACTGACTTGGCATCGTGGACGAACTGGTGGTGTATTCATATGATGAAGGGCACATACGTCTAGTAATACCTGTGTCACTACGAGACCGAGTTGTCTCTAACCTACACTCAGGCCACCAAAGTTCTGACTCAATGATTCGTAGGGCACGACAGGCTGTGTATTGGCCTGGGATGGAGGGTCAACTGAAGCTCAAGAGGATGCAGTGCAGAACATGTGACGTCATCGCTCCATCCCAACAAAAGGAACCACTATTGCCTACCCCACCCCCTGAATATCCTTTTCAACAGACGGTCACGGATATGTTTCAAATATGTGGAAAACAATATCTGGCATATGCAGATAGGCTTACTGGTTGGCTGGAAATTGCCTTCTTTCCAAATGGTGGTACTTCTGCTAAGTTGATCCCACTCTTCCGACGACACTTCATGCAGTGGGGTGCCCCAGAAGAAATCTCCCTCAACGGTGGCACCAATTTGGTAAGCACTGAAATGGCTAGCTCCTACAGAAATGGGGGGTTAGGATGAGAATATCCTCAGCCCATTACCCCCAATCCAACGGGAGGGCAGAGGAAGCAGTACGTACAGCAAAAAGAACCATTCAAGATAACACAAGAAGCGACGGAAGCCTCGACACATAGTTTTGCAAGAGCCATTTTGCAATATAGAAATACGCCCCTAAGAGACATCGATAAATCGCCGGCACAATTAGCCATGGGACGACAACTCAGAGACTCAGTCCCCATGATTAAAAGCTACCATAAGATAACAGAGCAGTGGGCAAACATTATGATAGACAGAGAGGAGAAGATGGGTAAACACTTGGGAAATGTCAAGCTCCGTCATGATTCTAGTGCAAAGAGACTCCGCCCCTTGCAAACGGGTACCACAGTAGCAGTGCAAAATGTTGTCTCTAAGGCCTGGGATCGTATTGCAAAAGTCATTGAAATGAAAGGAGACCGCCAATATGTCATAAAATTAGATGGTAGTGGAAGAATATCAACGAGAAACAGAAAACATCTTCGGGAAATAAGAGTGCAGGATTCCCCACCTACTCGTTCACTTTCCCCTGCTGACTCGTGTGCTGACCGCCAACCCAGAAGAGGGACGAGGAAAATAAATCCTCCGAGTTGGCATAAAAACTACATTTTGTGATTTTTCAATTATGTGCAAT
>NC_087200.1:96912426-97049926 GCF_015104395.2 Macrobrachium nipponense | reverse complement strand
AGACAAAGATCCTCTGGGACTATGGTATCAGAACGGATAGGGTGATACGTGCAAACAGACCAGACGTGACGTTGATTGACAAAGTTAAGAAGAAAGTATCACTCATTGATGTCGCAATGCCATGGGACACCAGCGTTGAAGAGAAAGAGAGGGAAAAAATGGATAAGTATCAAGATCTGAAAATAGAAATAAGAAGGATATGGAATATGCCAGTGGAAATCGTACCCATAATCATAGGAGCACTAGGCACGATCCCAAGATCCCTGAAAAGAAATCTAGAAAAACTAGAGGCTGAAGTAGCTCCAGGACTCATGCAGAAGAGTGTGATCCTAGAAACGGCACACATAGTAAGAAAAGTGATGGACTCCTAAGGAGGCAGGATGCAACCCGGAACCCCACACTATAAATACCACCCAGTCGAATTGGAGGACTGTGATAGAGCAAAAAAAAAAATTAATAATTAATAAATAATAATAATAATTAATAATAATAAAATAGATATAAAAGAAATAGAAACCAAAAAATTAAAAATAGTAAAATGAAATTAAAATAAAATCTGTTAAATAATAATAGTATAAAAATATAAAATAAAAAAATAATAAAAGAAAAAAATTAAATAATAACAAATAACAAAAATAGAAAAAACAATAAAGATATTATAAAATTAATAAAAATATAAAAAATTACATATATGAAAATTAGAAAATAGATATAAAAGAACTAGAAACAAAAGTAAAAATAATAATAATGAAATAAAAATTGAAATTAAAAAAATAATAATAATATAAGAAAATTGAAGAAATAATAAAAAGCAAAATAATAAAACAAAGATAATAATAAATAGTAAATATAGAACAATGTAGATAAACATAAAAAACAATAAGAATATAAAAAACAAATTAAAAAATATTATAAATATAATAATAAGAATAAAAATAATGCATTATAGAAAGTAATAATACCAATAAAATTAAATAATAATAGTAATAATAATAATATAAAAATAATAAAAATAAAAATGATAGAAATATAATAAAAATTAAAACAATAAAGAAATAATGATAATAAAAGAAAAAAAATGAAAATAAAGATTATAAATATTCAAATAAAATAATACAAATTAATTTAAAAACTATGAAATAATTACAATACAAATAAAAATAGAAATAATAAAATGATAATATTAAAAATAATAATACAAAAAACAAAAACAAAAAGACAAAAAAGTAATAAAAATTAAAATAGAAATGAAAAAATACTCCTTGGGACTGTGATCTTTTTTGTTTGGGTTCCTGCTTCGACATGCAAAACAGGAGCTGCTGACGGTGTTTCGGTTTGCATGTCCGCTTCGTCCATCTCTTCATCTGGCAGTTCTTCCTTCTGGGTTCCTGCTTCGACACGAGCAGGAATCAACGGCGGTGCTGGGGTTGGGGGAATAACCTGAGGGATTGGGGGAAAGACCTGAGGGGTTTCGGGGAATAACCTGAGGGGTTGGGGGAAAGACCTGAGGGGTTGGGGGAATAACCTTACGGGTTAGGGGAATGATCTCAGGGGTTGCAGGAGGTAGGAGAGCAAGAATGTGGAGGTAAGGAGAAGGTGAGGGGTTGGGGACATAGTGCCAGGGTTGAGGAGGTTAGGAGGAGGAAGGTTGAGAGGTTTGCGGTGCAGGAGGCAGGTTCGTTCTTGGATCGAATGTGGTGTTGATTGGAGGTCTCCTGGGCGGCGATGACTGTCGTTCTCGAGGTCTTGCAGATGTAGTAGGGATACCCTTCATTTTCCAAATCTTTTGAAGTCTGACAGGACATCCCTTGAACTAAGTGTGATGCTGCTGGTCGCAGTTGGAGCATCGGGCAACTGTGTGGCCTTTGTCCTTGTACTTCTTTAAGCAAACTTCTGTCTCGTGCTTTGAGCTGCAAACTCCACAGATGTGCTCTGACTTGCATTCATTTTTGTGGTGGCCATAATTCTGACACTTGAAGCATCTCAATGGCTCTGGTATGAAGTCTTCGGTAACATAGTTGCCAAGGATCCCAAGGCTGACTATGGACGGAATTTGTCCTTTGAAGGTGGCTTCGATCTTTAGAGTTTCTTCTCCGACTTTGGCAATACATCTCTTGTCGGCCATGATATTGGGCACCTCGAGAACTCGATCAATGGTGATATACTTGGAGACTTTACAAATTATCCCCTTGCTGATTTTTAAAGCAGGATCGAGTAGTATGCACGAGCTGTAGTTTTTCAAGAGTTCATCAGATTTCTGGTCTCTAGGAGTAATTGCAAATTCTCCCCTCAGGTTCGGTCTAGCGCAGACTAGCAGTGAGATTTGGATCAAGATACTCCTTCTCGAGGGCCAGGACTACAGCATATGAAGTCTGGCTTTCGTTGACGGCAGCTTTGAACTTCGGTAGTGCCGGGAAATCTGCGTAACTCGTCGTATTCGGTGCCGATGTCGAGGGGAGCTGGTTGCTGCTGGTGGTACTAGGTGCCAAAGATTTATTTTGTTTCTTTTTCTTTTCCTATCTCACTGTTGCGAAGCCTTGATCCTCTTCTGGGGGTGGGTCCTCCCTGGGAATACCAGGCGACAGGGTTCTCTTTGAAGCCATACGTGACTCACAGCAAAAGGTCTAAAAATAATCACGAGAATTATTATGCAAGATGGTTCTAGTGGGGAGTCCCTCTCTTTATATCTTGATGGTGCGGGCTCTCGAGTGCTGCTGGGGAACCCATGGGGCAGGTCGAGTTTTCATCGGTCCCTGGGTAGGTGACTCATAAGGCGAGCGTTTATAACTCTTACGGACCTCCTCAGGCGGGCGACATCACTGGGAACCTCCTGATTGGCTTCTACCTGTGTGACATCACCCCTGGTATTATTTTCGTTGTTATGCGTGTCACCTCCAGTGTTGGTCATCTCATCCGGTATTTCTTGGGCGCTGGTGCTCTCGTTGGGTCGGAGGGGTATGGTCCTCCTCACACACGTCGGCAGCAGGAACACTTCTTCAGTAGTGTTTAGCAGAGGTTTTTATTGAAGGATGAAAAGCGCTTCTAGGAGGCGCAGACGTCTTGGGTCAGGGCCTCTCCAGATGATTTTCATATTTCTGATGATGTCGTCCCTCATGATATTCCTGGGCGTAGCAGGAGATCCTCTTCGACAGGTGCATCTTCGTCATACCAATGTAAATCCCAGGGCATCCTTTGGCAGGGCTTCTAGTATGTCCTCTATAACCAACGTCTCCCAGATAGAACCTGCAATCAATTTAACTTTGTCAGAAACTAACCATTGAATTTGAAATTTACGTGGAATTTCACAATAAAATTATCGAAAATATTTCAGTAAAATTAATCGGGCAAATTCCACTATAAACATTGAAAATATAAAATTATAGTTAGAACTTAAAACGCAAAAAAGTTACAATAAATAACAAACATGAAATAAAGGCTCAGGGGGCGGACGGCGATAAGACTATTCCATTATATGTCCATACTTTGCACGAATAAATAACATTCTTACTAAAGGTGAATACAGCGGGATTCTTGTGAGCTCTTTTAAAATGATGTCGGCTAGAAAATTACTGACTGACATAAAACCAACATCAGTCATTGGTGGGTGGTGATTGCCGAAACTCAACGAATACTGCCCTCAAAAGTTTCTTCCTTTGCCGTCTTCTCTTTGCCTAAAGTAGTGTAAACTGGCGGCAGATTACCGAGGTATTTCAATCGTTTGTAGGAACATTTAAGGTTGCCAAACAATTATTTACGTCGATTGCTTACTATAATTTATTTTTATTTCATAATTAATTTGTATAGTACAAACTTAAAATGTCCCCGTTCTTTTAAATGAAATTGCGAGACAATTGTAAATAACAGCCCCATGAATATATAAGAAATATATATGAATAAATTTAGATATAAAAAGTGTGAATACATTTTTAAAAATTCTATTATTTTCTTCTTGTTTTTATTATTTTTATCTTATTATATTTATTTTTTTTATGTTTATAATTATTTTTATTTTTATTATTTTAATTTTGATACTTTTTATTACTTTTTTAATATTACTATGCTATTATTTCTTTTTTAAATTTGTATTATTTCTTACATTTTTATTTCTATTATTTTTATTTTTATATCTTTAATTTATACTTTAATTTTTTTATTTTATCATCTTTATTTTCTTTTATTTTGATTATTTTTATTTTATTATTATTAGTTGTACTTCATTTTTTTACTAATTTGATTTTTATTTTTATTTGTATTATTATTATTTCATTGATTTTATTTTCATTTATATTATTATTATTTGTTTCAATTTTTATATTTTATATTTTTATTTCTATTACTTCCATTTTTATTTCTTATTTGTATTTTCATTTTTATTACTATTATTTCATCATATATATTTTATTGTTTTTATTTTATGAACTTTTAAAAATTTCTATTTTTATTACTTGAGTTTGATTATAATATTTTCATTTTATTATTTCATTATTTTATTATTTTTATTTTTACTTATATTATTATTATATTTGCTTTTATTGCTATTATTTTAGTGTTTTTATTATTATTTCTATATCTATTATCTCAATTTATATGTTTATTATTTTCATTTTTATTTTCATTATTATTATTTTATTATTTTTATGTTTGATTTTATTACTTTTAATTTTTTTTCTTTTTATTTGTACTATGATTATTTTGTGATTGTTATTTTATTTTTATTATTCTTATTTTCTATCATTATTACTGAATTACTTTTATTGTTATAATATATATTTTGATTTTTATATCATTATCATTTTTATTTCATTATTATAATTTTTTTTCATTTTATGTTTCTTTTAGTTTTTTGTATGTTATCATTATTTCATTATTTGTATTTTTATTTTCATTGTATTTATTTTAGTATATTTATTGATATCTTTTTCCTTGTATTATTTTATTTTAATTTTTATTATTATATTATTTTTATTTTTTATTAATTCTTTATTATTATTTTAGTCTTTCTGTTTAAATTTTTTTTATTTTTGTATTTCTATTATTATTCTTTTACTTTTATTCGTTTATTTAATTTTCATTTTTATTATTATTATATTATCACCTTTATTTTCATTATTAACATTTTACTATTATTAAGTTTATTTTATTACTTTTATTTTTCTCTATATTATTTTGCTTTTAATTATTATTAGATTCTTATTTTTATCTTTACTTTTTTTATATGTATATCTTTATTTTATCATTTATATTTCTATTTTCTATTTTTTTCTTTACATATTATTTTTATTCATTAATATAATTATATTTTTTATGTTTTTCAATATATTTATTTTATTTTAAATATTATTATAATAATATTGTTCTTATTGTTCTTTTTATTATTAAAAATAAATCTTTAATTTTTATTTTATTATTTTTCTTATCATTTCAAAATTTTTATCTTTATTTTTATTATTTTTATTTTAAACATTCTTACTATTATTATTTTCAATTCCATTTTTTATTTCTATTTTTTATTATTATTATTTTTACTATTTTATTTTTATTGTTATATTATTTTTTTTATTATTTGCATTTTTTATTTTTTATTTTCTATTTTTATCTATCATTTTATTTTAATCTTTATTACTTTGATATTTTTTATCTTGTTTTTATTTCTTTATTATTGTCATTTTCATTCTTATTTTTCTTTATATTATTTTTATTTTTAAGTATACTATTATTATTTGATTGTTTTTAATATTTTTTATTTTGCTTGTTTTTATATCTAATTTTATTATTTTTCCTTGCTACTTTTATTTGTAATATTTTCTTTGTATTTATATCATTTTCATTTCATTATTTATAGTTTCTTATTAATTTATTTTTATTTTTATTTTTATTTTTATTTTTTATTCTAAGCTAAAAATAGGACAATGAATGTAACCCAAAAAAACAGCTTAAAGAAATATTTCAATTAGAATACTATATTTCTGGGAGTTTCGCCCTCTTATTGATGACTGATTTTTTTTAATTATCGACTAAAAATAGGACACTAAATGTGGCATAAAATAATCTTTACAAAGCATTTCAATTTGAATACATTATTTTTAGGACTGATTTTTGTTTCAAAAATAATATCACAGATTTACTAAAAATAGGAGAATATATGTAACATTTACAAATAAAATGAAAAATATTTCAAATTGGATACTATTTTATTATGAGTTTTATCATATTTTCATTGGCTGGGTTTTATTCCAAAAATTATTTAAAAATTTCCCTAAAAGTACAACTAAAAATAGAATTTAAAAAATCTAAAAATTTATTTCAAATTTAATACAATACTTTTGTGAGTTTCGTCCTCTTTTTTGATGACCGATTTTCATTTCAAAAATCATTTTCAAAATCTCATAAAAAATAAGGCAATGAATATAAAATAAAAAAGTTTGATAACATTTTTCTAATTGAATACAATATTTTTTGGAGTTTTGCCCTCTTTTTAATTATTTTCTTTTTTCAAAAATCATTCAGAAAATTGCTTAACAATAGGACAATGAATGTAACACTAAAAAGTTTTAAATAGCTATTTCAATTTTAATTTACTATTTATGGCAGATTTGCCAATGTTTTCACGGCTGATTTCTGTTTAAAAATCATTTTAAAAATCACCTAAATATTGGACAGTGAGTATAACATGAGAAACAGTTTCAAAATAATTTATTATTTTTGGGAGTTTTTTCGTCTTTTGATGACTAATTTTGATTTCATAAATCATTTTAAAAATCGCCTAGAATTAGGACAATAAATGTAATATGAAATGTTTTAGAAAATATTTTAAAGGTTTGAAAAAAATTTTGTAACAATATTCTAGAGAGTTTTTTCCTCTTTTTGTTGGTTGTTTTTGTTTTAAAAAAATCATTATAAAAATCTGTTTAAAATTGGACAATGAATAATTTTTGTTTTACCCTCTTTTTGATGACTGATTTTTGTTTCAAAAATTATTTAAAAATTCGACTAAAAAGAGGACAAGGAATGTAACTGTGATGGTAATTGCTTCCTAGCAAAGAAAGATAAAGGAAAGGAGAACGAATTTTCGAGAAGTTCGGCAGTAAGGATGCTTTCGCACCCGTGTTGGAGGCGCCTGTTCTCGTGGCTCTTCTGGAATGTCAGGAGAAACGCCGTGATCTCTGATGCAATACCTCGTCTAGATTCATCTACGAAGTTCTGCAAATCTCGTGAGTCTGTGACGCTCGCCGTAGGCTCCACCCCCAGAGTGCCGTATAAATACGACGGTCGTAGCAGGAAAAAGCAGAGATCGTAAAAGAGAGACACCAGTTAGTCACAGTAAGAGCCACAGATCAGATTATCAGTGAGAGATAAGCAGCAGCAGAGATCATCCAAGAGAGAGAAGAGAAAAAGGAACCGACTAAGGATCAGAAGAGTTGGTTGGCTACTGTTCTAGTCATCTTCAGGAGTGGGCGGCCGTGTTATCTCGACGTTGAGCAGACTTCAGAGAAGAATAGATCCTGCTAGAGGTTTTGGGGAGTTCCTGCCTTACAAGTAGATTAGTTTCTGCAATACGGAGTCAAGAGGACGTCTGCAATCACCGTTTTCCTTTTGAGAAGCCTTTCTTCGAATTGCCAAATTGACTAGCAAGTATTTGAATTGCCTCACTGTTCCCCCAGTTCATGCAGCGTAAGATTCTATTTATTTTATGTAAATAGGAGATACCATTCTGCATTTACCTGTTAGTAAGCTTGTAAATAAACCTTTGTTGTGTAAGTGTTTCTTTTTATATTCGTATCCCCAGTTTCAACTGTTGGTGTTGACATTTTTTTTTTATTATTTCATATCGAACCTGAAGCGGACCTCTCTGAGGCCGTAACATTGTGTCGACCTTTGGCCAGGATATTTCGACACCGTAACATTGTGGCGGCCTTGCCTAGGCTATCAACACTTTAACAGTTTGAAACTCGGAAAATATAGAAAAAATCAGAATGAGTGAGATGGTGAAAGAGTTTATTGAGTTAGGTAAGCTCCTAGGTCTAGAGGGGAATGATCTCCGTGAGTATGTTGAAAGGAAAGAAAGGGAAAAGTATAAGAGAGATGAAAGAGCGGCTGAGAGAGAGGAGAGAGCAGCTGAGAGAGAAATGCAGCAACAGGAAAGAGAGAAAGAACGTATGCATGAGCAGGAAGAGAGAGAGAAAGAGCGTATGCATGAGTTGGAAATTGCTCGGTTAAGACAAAGCACTCTTAACAGTCAGTCAGGCCAGAACGAAAACGAAACTGATAGGTTAGGTATGAGTGCAGTGTTGAAATTAGTACCAAAGTTTGATGAAGAAGATGTTACGACATATTTCATGTGTTTTGAGAAGTTAATGGAACGAGTAGGTTCTCCTGAAGAAACGTGGACTTTATATTTGCAGTCAGTTTTGAGTGGTAGGGCGCTTACTGTGTATAGTTGCATATCTAAGGAGGAATGTAATAATTACGATATCGTGAAAGAAACTGTTCTTTGCGCATATAGGCTAGTACCGGAGGCGTACCGTAAGAAATTTCGAAATTTGAGAAAGGATGAAAATATTATGTATGTAGAATACGGTAAGAAGTTAGAAAGGCTGTTTTTTTATTGGTTAACTTCTGCTAAGGTTGAGGATTTTGATAGTTTGAAGAACTTAGTGTTGTTAGAAAACTTCAAAGATAACGTGTCCCCTGAGATTAAACTTTATGTAATGGGAAAGGGCATTTAGCGAGAAATTGTGCAGTAGAAAAGAAGGACGGTAAGAAACCTACTTTCGTCAAGTAGGAATGATGTGATGAGAGAAACTAGGAAAGTTTTTGGTGAATTTCTGTCGGAAGGCGTAGTTTCCTCTCTTGGAGGAGTAGATTCGAGAGAAGTAGTCTTGCTTCGAGACACTGGGGCTGCTGTCTCACTGATTAGGAGTGAGTGTGTGCCGAACAGGGCAGAAATCAATATGGAAGAGAAAGTCATGTTAGGTGGATTTCCTAACACTTGTGTTCTTTGTCCTTTGTTGAAGTTGAATTTAGAAAGTCAGGTAGTGTCAGGAGAAGTGAAACTTGCAGTTGTGGACAGTTTGCCCGTCGATGGCGCTGACATTATTGTCGGTAATGACTTAGCTTTATCCAAGAATGTGAATCCTGTTGTGAGGAATATTCCAGTGCCTGATATGGTAGTAACTAGGTCGGGTTTAGATACAGACGTAGACTACGGTCATAATTTGTTCGTGGATTCGAACGAGAGTAAGTTCGTGGATTCGAACGTGAGTAAGTTCGTGGATTCGGACATCAGTAAGTTCGTGGATTTGAACGAGAGTAAGTTCGTGGATTCGAACGTGAGTAAGTTCGTGGATTCGGACATCAGTAAGTTCGTGGATTTGAACGAGAGTAAGTTCGTGGATTCGAACGAGTGTGATAGAGGTAGCAAGGTTGATCTTGGCATGAGTGTGGCTGAGAGACCGGACTCTATCGATGTTGACAGTGATAGACAAACGGAAGGCGTAGCTGTCTGGAGTAACGTAGTAAATGTACCAGTATCTAGTCCTAGTTACGGTGATGAATTAGGCTCTAACATTTTTGAATGTGAGCTGGATGATGATCTCGATGATGTGTGTAAGGAAACTTTTTGTTTAAAGGACGAAGTTTTGTGTCGTTATGTTCGACCGAAGTCAGGTAGTAAAGGGGAAGTCACAGAACAATTAGTAGTTCCTAGGAAGGTGCGTGAGCTAGTTTTGAAGTTAGCACACGATGAGCAAGGACATTTGGGAGTAAATAAAACTTTCAAGTGTATTAGTAGGGCATACTTTTGGCCTAAAATGAAAAATGATGTAAAGAGGTATGTTTTAAGCTGTCATGAATGCCAAATTGCCGGGAAACCGAATCAAGTAATCCCCAGAGCGCCGTTGTGTAACATTCCTTTGGTAGGCGAACCTTTTGAGAATGTAGTTATCGATATGGTTGGACCTTTGCCTAGAAGTAAGGGAGGGAATATATATCTGTTGACAATCATTGATGGACTAACTCGCTATCCCGAGGCGGTACTCATAAGAAGCGGCAACGCGAGGACCGTAGTTAAACGATTGTTGAATTATTTTTCTAAGTTTGGTCTGCCTCGTACTATACAGAGTGATAATGGTAGAAATATTGTATCCAAATATTTCAAGGATAGAATGAAAGAGTTAGGCATCAAACTCGTAACTTCCACACCTTATCATCCCGAATCACAAGGCATTCTGGAGAGATTTCATCAAACATTAAAGAGTTGCTTACGGAAATTGTGTAAGAACTTCGAACATGACTGGGAAGAAAAGTTACCATTCGTTCTGTTAGCTTTAAGGTTAGCACTGAGCAACACTACCGGGTTTAGTCCATTTGAGCTTGTTTTCGGTCACACCGCTAAAGGTCCTTTGGAAATGTTAAAATGTAACTTAATGAATAAAGAGGGTAGTGAGGACTACATCACTAATCTAGAGCATTATAAAAACAGTTTAAGGGAGGCTTGGCAACTAGCGAAGGAGACCGAGAGGTAGAGTCAAGGGGAAACTAAACGAAAGCATGATCTTAGAGCGAAAGAGAGACATCTCTGTGTAGGAGATAAAGTTTTAGTATTAGTCCAGAAAGAAGGTCCCTCTTTATCGTATAAGTTCGAAGGTCCTTTTTCGATTTTAGAGAAGAGGGGGAATCTGAATTATTTAATAGATATGGGTAAACGTAGAGCAAAGTGGCTGCATGTAAATTTGCTCAAGAAATATAACGAACGCCCCGTGCCTGTAGTGACGGTGTCCCAGAAAGAGATTAGCTTTGAGAAAAACTCTGAGGTGCTTAAGAATTTTGAAGTTTTTAATCAGGGTTTAGAAGAGGAAAAGGTGAGGGAAGTACATAATGTTTTAGTGAATTATCCTGAAACTATTAGTGACAAACTAGGCCTAACCAATGTTTTAGAACATGATATTGAGTTGCAGGACACGAAACCCATTAGGCAAAGTCTATATCATCTGAACCCAGAAAAGCCAAAATCTGTGAGGAAGGAAATTAGTTACATGCTAGATAATGATTTGATAGTACCTAGCGAGAGTGAATGGAGTTCCCCGGTAGTTCTGGTGAAAAAGGAAGATGGATCAGATAGATTGTGCATTGATTTCCGGAAGGTAAACAGTGTAACGAAGCAAAGTAATTTTCCCTTGCCTAGGATTGACGATTGCTTAGATAGAATCCGAAATTCCAAGTTCATCTCAAAGCTTGATTTGGCTAAAGGTTATTGGCAAGTACCTTTAAGTGAACGAGCCCGGAAAATTTCCGCCTTTATAACGCCATTTGGTAGTTTCGAGCCCAAAGTTATGGCTTTTGGCTTGAAGAACGCAGCCAGTACCTTCCAAAGGTTAATGAATAAAGTTTTAAATGGCATCAACAACTGTGTCGTGTACTCAGATGATCTTGGGATATTTTCAGAGACTTGGGAGAATCATGTAAGGATTTTGGCGAGAGTCTTGAGGGCCCTTACCAAAGCGAATCTCGTCCTTAATCTAAAGAAGTGCGAATTTGGGAAAGCCTCTATTACTTATCTAGGACATAAGGTAGGTCTTGGTAGAATCTGTCCAAAGGATCGGAACATAGAAGCTATTGTAAATTTCCCAATCCCAACAACTAAAAAACAGGCCATGAGATTTCTCAGAATGGTTTCGTATTTCCGTAGATTCGTACCAAATTTCTCGGAAATAAGCGCTCCCATAACTAATCTGTTTAAGAAAGGGCGCAGTTTTGTATTTGATGACGCGTGTGTGGAAGCCTTCAACAAGTTAAAGGCTATAATGATTCACGAGCCAGTTCTATTATTACCCAATTTTGGTAAGGAATTTAATTTAGCGATCGATGCCAGTGATATTGGCGTAGGAGGGGTTTTGTTACAAGAAGTGAATGGAATGAAACTCCCAGTTGCCTATTATTCAAAGAAACTGAATAAAGCGCAACAGATCTATTCCACTATTGAAAAGGAATTGCAACACTTTGAGATTTACGCACATAGCGGTTCTGTTTTAACTGTGTATACTGATCATAATCCGTTAGTTTATTTGGAGAAGTTTAGGAACAAGAATAAACGTCTAATGCGTTGGAGTTTAGAATTACAAGACTATAACATGAAGATAGTTCATATAAGGGGAAAGGATAATGTATTAGCTGATAGCCTCTCTAGAGATTTCTCAGAATGAGTAGCCTAATAACCGTTTTCTGTTGTCGCACGAGTGAGTGTGTGAGTGGAGAAGCGTGAGTGTTTGACTGGATTAAAGCTTTATGCAGAATTGTTCCTTTAGAAAAAAATAAAATCAGTGGATTTCATTTTTTTCTCTTTTGGGGGGGCGTGTGATGGTAATTGCTTCCTAGCAAAGAAAGATAAAGGAAAGGAGAACACATTTTCGAGAAGTTCGGCAGTAAGGATGCTTTCGCGCCCGTGTTAGAGGCGCCTGTTCTCGCGGCTGTTCTGGAATCGTCGGGCGTGTTGTGGAGCTCAATATGCACCAATGTGTCAGGAGAAACGCCGCGATCTCTGATGCAATACCTCGTCTAGATTCATCTACGAAGTTCTGCAAATCTCGCGAGTCTGTGACGCTCGCCGTTGGCTCCCCCCGTAGAGTGCCGTATAAATACAACGGTCGTAGCAGGAAAAAGCAGAGATCATAAAAGAGAGACACCAGTTAGTCACAGAGAGATATCCTCAGTAAGAGCCACAGATCAGTGAGAGATAAGCAGCAGCAGAGATCATCCAAGAGAGAGAAGAGAAAAAGGAACCGACGAAGGATCAGAAGAAGAGTTGGTTGGATACTATTCTAGTCGTCTTCAGGAGTGGGCGGCCGTGTTATCTCGACGTCAAGCAGACTTCAGAGAAGAAAAGGTCCTGCTAGAGGTTTTGGGGAGTTCCTGCCTTACAAGTAGACTAGTTTCTGCAATACGGAGTCAAGAGGACGTCTGCAATCACCGTTTTCCTTTTGAGAAGCCATCGCTTCGAATTGCCAAATTAACTAGCAAGTATTTGAATTGCCTCACAGTTCCCCCAGTTCATGCAGTGTAAGATTCTATTTTTTTTATGTAAATAGGAGATACCATTCTGCATTTACCTATGTTAGTAAGCTTGTAAATAAACCTTTGTTGTGTAAGTGTTTCTTTCTATATTCGTATCCCCAGTTTCAACTGTTGGTGTTGAAATATTTTTTTTTATTATTTCATATCGAACCTGAAGCCGACCTCTCTCAGAGGCCGTAACAGTAACATAGAATAATATTTAGAAAATGTTCCAATTTGAATACAATATTTTTAGGAGCGTTGCCCTTCGGTTCGGTGATGGATATTTTATTAAAAAATCATTTCAAAGTTTTACTAAAATGTAAGTAACATAAAAAAGTAAAAAAAAAAAAGAACAAAAAAGAATATTTTAATTTGAATACAATATCATTAGAAGTTTTGGCTTATTTTCGTTGGCCGAGTTTTATTTCAAAAATCATTTCTAAAACGTCTAAAAAGCAAAATTAAAAAAAGATAAAAAATTATTTCAAATTGAGTACAATATTTTTGTTATTTTGGTCCTCTTTTTGATGACTGGTTTTTATTTCAAAAATCATTTTAGAAATCGCATAAAAATAAGGCATTGGCTATAAAATGAAAAAAGTTTAATCAAATTGTTCAATTTGAATATAATACTTTTCGGAGTTTTACCCTCTTTTTAATGAGTTGTTTTTTTCAAAAATCATATGGAAATATGCCTAAAAATAGGACAATGAATGTAACACAAAAAAGGTTTAGGTAATTATATCAATTTGAATTAAATATTTATGGTACATTTGCCTCCGTTTTGATGACTGATTTCCGTTTAAAATAATTGTAAAAATTGCCTAAATATTTGATATTGAATATAACATAAAAACATTTTAAAAATAATTTAATTTGAACATATTTTGGGGGTTTTTCTTCTTTGGATAACCGATTTTCATTTCATAAATCATTTAAAAGATCACTTAAAAATAGGACAATCTAAGTAACATACAAATTTTTTTTAAATATATACATTTTTGCTAAATATTTTTTACTTTTTTCCTCTTTTTGTTGGTAAAAAAATAGGACAATGGATCTTAAATTAAAAGAAATTTAAAGAAAAATTTAATTTGAAGACAATATTTTTGACAGTTTTGCTCTATTTTGAGGACTTGAATCTATTCCAAAAATTATTTTAAAAAATTTCTTAACAATCGCAGCGTGAGTGTAAAATAAAATATTTAAAACAAGATTTCAATTTTAGTACAAAATTTTTGAGAGATATTTCATCAGTTTGATGACAGATATTTGTTTCAAAACTTATTTGAAAATTCGGCTAAAATTAGGACAACGAATTTAGAACAAAAAGCAGGTTAAAAAAATTATATGATCTGAATAAAACATTTTTTGGGTTTTGTCCCTATTTTCATGACTGATTATTATTTCAAAAATCATTTTAAAAAAAATGGTCTATAAATAGGACGATGAATGTAACAAACGTTTTTTAAAATATTTCAATTTTTGCACAATATTTCTTAGTTTATTCCACTTGTTGTTGGCTGTTCTTTGTTTCAAAAAACATTATAAAAATCGTCTAAAAAAGGAAAATTAAAACAGAAAACCCCTTGTAAAATACTTAAATTTAAATAGACTGTTTTTGGGTTTTTGGCCTCTTTTTGATGAGTGGTATTTTATTCAAAAATCATTTCGAAAATCGCATAGAAATAATGCAGTGAAGTAAAAACAAAATGTAAAAATAATTCAACTTTAGTACAAAGTTTTTGAAGGATTTTTCATATTTTCTATGACTGATATCAGCTAAAAATAGGACAATGAATTTAAAATATCAGCAGTTTAAAAATAATTTAGTTTGAAAAGAATATTTTTGGGAGTTTTGCCATCTTTTTTATGACTGATTTTGATTTCAAAAATCATTTAAAATCGCCTAGAAATAAGTTAAAGAATGTGACATAAAAAGTTTTAAATTTATTTAAATTTTTGCACAGTAATTTTTAAAGCTATACTCTTTTTGTTGGCGGTTCGTTGTTTAAAAAATCGTCACCAAAATTGCCTAAATAGACAATAAAAGAAATCTAAAAAAAAGCTTTAAAGATATTTTAATTTAAATACAATATTTATAGTAGTATTCCCTCGTTTTGATGGCTGAATTCTGTTTCAAAAATAATTTCGAAAATTCGGTAAAGACAGGACAATGAATATAACATAAAAAAACATTTTAAAAAATATTCAATTTGAGACTGATGTTCATTTTAACAATCATTTAAAAATCGCCTGAAAATAGAACAATAAATGTATGGTAAAATGTTTTAGAAAATGATTCAATTTTAGTACAAAATTCTTATGAGTTTTTTCCTCTTTTTGATGACTGATTAGTTAGTACAGTGAATTTATAATCAGAAGCAGTTTAAAAAATGAATTAAATTTGAATACAATATTTTCTATAGTTTTGCCCTCTTTTTGATGACTGATTTTTATTTCAAAAATTATTTTTAAAATCACCTAAAAATAGGACAATGAAACTAACATAAAAGGTTCTAAATTATATATCAAATTTACATAATATTTTTTAGAGGTTTGCCCCTTTTGTTTTGACCCTTTTTTTTTTTTGCTTTAAAGATCAATATAAAAATCTAATAAAAAGGGGAACAAAATGAAAGAGAAAACCCATAAAAATATATTTCAATTTAAATACAATAGTTTTTGAGATTTTGACCTCTTTTTGATGAATAATTTTTTTCAAATATCTTTTAAAAATCGCATAAAGAAATGACAAAGAATGTAACATAATATGTTTAATATAATATTTAAATTTGACTATAAAATTTTACAGTCTTTTTGATGGTAGATTTTTTCTGTTGCAAGTAATCATTAAAAAAATCGGCTAAAATAGAACAATGAATTTTTAATTAAATTTCAATTCAAATGCAATAGTTGTTGAGATTTTTCTTTCAAAAATCTTTTAAAAATCGCATAAAGAAATGACAAAGAATGTAACATAATATTTTTAATATAATATTTCAATTTTACTACAAAAGTCTAAAGTTGTTTTGGCGGGGGTTCTTTTTAATGGCAGATTTTTTTTCTGTTGCAAATAATCAATAAAAAATAGGCTAAAAATAAAACAATTAATTTTAAATTAAACGTAATTTAAAAAATAATATAATTTTAATACAATATTTTTGGGGTTTTTGTCCTATTTTGATGAATGATTTTATTTCAATTTTTTTTAATTACCAAAAAGTGGGAGAATGAACGTAACATAAAATGTTTATAAAAAAAAATTTCAATTTTAGCACACTTTTTTAGAGATATTTCATCTGTTTGAAAAATTATCTTAAAATTCGGCTAAAACTAGGACAATGAATTTAAAACAAAAAGCAGTTTAAAAAATAATATGATTTGAATACAATATTTTTGGGAGTTTTCCTCTTATTTTGATGACAGATTTTTTATTTCAAAAATCATTTAAAAAATGGCCTAAGAATAGGACAATGAATATAACAAAAGTTTACAAAAATATTTCAATTTTTGCTCGATATTTTTTAGATTTTTCCACTTGTTGTTGACTGGAGAAATGATATGGTAGTGAGAGCCCATAGCCCTTGGAGGAATAATGGTAGGAGACTCCCCCCATGGGTCAGACCGTTCAGTAAAGTGAAGCCAGTTTACCACGTGGCAGCCACGCCCTGAACTGGCAAAAAAGAGACCACACCATAAGGATTAATACAAACGCTTCAGTTACTTTTCCCATCTTTTATTTTCATAATGCGTCTTTTCATGGCATAAATGGAGGCGAAAAGTGTTAGACATTTTATCATTCTTTTAAAGAACATAGTTAACTATTTCATCATACATAATACATTACTTTATTACTCAGAAATACAATACAAATTTTTTATAATCTTAAATACATATAACCTATTACTGGCACAAATTTAAAGCTATTCTCTTTATGTCTGCTAATTCCTTAGTCCTTACTGTTTGTTATCGCCTACTATTAAGAATTATTGAATGCTAAAATGAATTAGCTTAGTATATATCTGGCGACAATCCTGCAACCTGCGATTGAAGTTTAGCAGTAATCTGCTTACCAGCATAATTATATGTCACTTGCAAATATTTTTCAGTTATTGTTTTAATCAATAAGTGCAGGTGATTGTACTATGGTTGAGTATCATACATGTGATAATCGAACCCTGAAAATATTGTTTTGCCTCTGTAAGCTGCCAATACTGAACTAACTAATTTATGGAAGTTAACTCTCCCCAGTGTTTTGTTACAGGCAACAGTTCCCTCATTTTTTTTTCACATGTATTGCATATATCAATAACATCATTTGATGGATACACCAATTTTCCTTTGGTTTTTAATTAGATGAGGGTGTAACGAAAATTAGCGTCTGTTAACGTTAATGCATCAATGCACTGTAAAGACTTTTCTAACTTTAAAACAACAAAGCCTCCAATATAAGCTTCTATTTTATTTGAACATTTTGACAAGTGGTATTGGTTTGGAATATAATCATAATCATCTTCCTTGTCATCTGAATATGCTTCTTGAACTTGTAAAATTCGATGTCTTGAAACAAAAGCATTTATATTCCTTACTGCAACCTGCTCTTTTATGCAGCTTGAAGCAGTTAATATGGGCACCGACTCTGATGGCAAGCAGATGCCACGAATGATATTCATTAAGTCATTATGTACAAGTATAGCCTTTTGTAAGCAGCAGAGAATTGTCTCGCTGTTGGATTATCATTATGGCCTCCCATACTTCTTACTGAATTTGTAGGTCATCAAAAATTATAAAGGCCCTCCATCTGATGCAAAACAGGTTTCGTACAGAATCTGAAGACTTCGTATGCAATAGATAAAGCCAATGAAACCAGTTTTTCGATTTTATTTTAAGATGTCTTTACCATCCTGAAGTCTCAAAGATCTGATTATGTTTCTGCTTTTATTGGAAAATCTTTAATATCACTCGCATTATTCTTCTGAATTGGGCTTTTAAATCCTTTGGCATTTAGATTTCGAGAATTTGATATGTCCAATAAGGTGCTGAATACCATAATGAATTCAATAGTAACTTCACTTCCCTCAAATTCACTTATCTTTTCATCAAGGCATTATAGTTCCAGTAAACGTGTTAACTGTCTGAGGAAAAATGGAGTACGAAATTATGTGTACCGTAAGCAGAAGAGTACGCTCACAAGAAAACTAAAAGAGCGAAATTAATTAACAGCATATCAAAAATAAAAAGTGTGACACCTTAGTCATCGCAAGGTCGCATACCTACGGTCGACCCAGTGATTCAGTTGCCAGTCCCAATATGGCGGCCAGCAACATGAGTGGCTTCACTTATCCCGCAGCAAGGCGTCTCCTACCATTATTCCTCCAAGCCGCAGCCCCACCCCCAGGATAATATCAAGCTGTATTATAAAGCCTTCATGAGTTCCCATTACCGTGAAGAAGAGGACAACATTAAGAAAATTATTTCTGAAAATGTATCCCCGACCGACGACACCAAGAATATCGACTTGATCATAACTACCAGAATCGCAGGAAGCGCAACCTTATTATGAAAAATAACCCCTCTCCACAGGTACGAGATGCCCTGAAGCAGACGCATGTGGTGTACCACATGCCTAGTCCGCAATTGTAGCGGCACCAACGTAGGTATGACTAGCATGCGCCAGTCTAAGAGACTCTCATGCCACACCCAAGAGGGGGCTATCAAAAATCATGCCCGCACCAAACATCAAGAGGCCATCTCCCGGGATGTCATCATCCAGAACACGACGATCATCGGGAAGGCCCCTGATGCCCGTCGGTTACGCCTGCTAGAGGAGCTTCTCATCCAGCAAATAAAACCAAAACTAAATAAGACGCAGGAAGAGTTTCTCCTCCCCACGAGTATGAGAAGACCTGCCACCAACAATGACACCACTGATCACGACAACTCTTCGGAAGACAACGCCCTCGGATGAGGCACTCATGCAGCCAATGAAAATCAAACTAGCCGTGACGTCCCGCAGCGTAACGCAACGTCCAACAACGTTAGCGCACAGCTCAGGAGGTCTAGACGGCTGCAGAGCCTGCACCATCGCAACTATCGACTCGGCGAAAGTGGCTTGAGACCTGGCTCAAGCCACCAATGAAAAGGAACTTACCGCCACCAGCCAATAGGAGATCAGCATGGTGCAGACCCCCTGCTGTCGACCCCAAATATAAGGAGGACGGACACCACACCAAGAGCAGTCCACCCTCAGCTTCCTATCCTAGAGGATGTCTGGCAGCTCCAGACGAAAGCTCGCTTCAAGAAAGAGAGAGAGAGAGAGAGAGAGAGAGAGAGAGAAAGTCGTTAATGACTTTGATGACTATGGTATCATAGTTTATCTGTAAAATTCAAATATATACACCTATTTTGACTCTGTATTTGATCATGACCTCTATAGGCACTCTACTAGCCTGTTCAAGTAGCACGGAAATAAAAATTATAAAATAATAATAGTAAGTATCGAAATAAAAATAAAACAATAAATATGAAAATAATAATAATAAAATAACAAAAATAGAAACAAAAATAAGAATAATACAAATAACCATAAGGTAATAAAAATTAAAAATTAAATTCTAAAAATAAAATAAAAAATAAAGATAATAAAATATCATAATAAAAATGAATATAAAAGCAATATAAATAAATATTGAAGGAATAAACATTAAAATAATGTAATAATAATAATTATAAAAAATAAAGATAATTGAAAAAGAAATGAAAAAATGAAAATAAAATTTATAAAAAGTATAAAATAATGAAAATATAAATATAGATGAAAATAATAAAATTAATACTAATAAAATGATAACAAAAAATGTAAAACTAAAAAAATAAAAGTAAAGATAATGAATATAAAAATAATAGAAATAAAAACAAAAGTAATAACATAATATTAAGAATTTTGAAAATAATAATAAATGTGAAAATATAACAAAAAACACATAAAAAGAATAGCAATATGGTAAATAAAAATATAAACAAGAATAATAAAATATTAATAATAAATAGATAATAAGAAAAATTAAATAACAATAAAATGAAAATAATGAAAATAACATAATAAAAATAATAATAAAACAATGAAATTGAAATTAAAATAAAAAATAGAAACATTAATAATAAATATCCCACATCCTTCTTATTTCTATTTTCAGGTTTTGATACGTATCTATTTTTTCCTTTCTTTCTCTTCAACTCTTGTGTCCCATGGTATTGCGACATCAATGAGTGATACTTTCTTCTTGATTTTGTCAATCAACGACACGTCTGGTCTATTTGCACGTATCACCCTATCTGTTCTGTTACCAAGTCCCAGAGGATCTTTGCCTGATCGTTTTCTATCACTCCTTCAGGTTGGTGCTCGTACCACTTATTACTGCAAGGTAGCTGGTGTTTCTTGCACAGGCTCCAGTGGAGGGCTTTTGCCACTGAATCATGCCTCTTTTTGTACTGGCTCTGTGCAAGTGCCGGACATTCGCTTGCTATGTGGTTTATAGTTTCATTTTTAGTATTGCACTTCCTACATATGGGAGAGATGTTATTTCCATCCAACGTTCTTTGAACATATCTGGTTCTTAGGGCCTGATCTTGTGCCACTGTTATCATTCCTTCAGTTTCCTTCTTGAGTTCTCGCCTCTGTAGCCATTGCCATGTGTCATCGCTGATTAGTTCTTTAGTCTGTCTCATGTATTGTCCGTGCATTGGTTTGTTGTGCCATTCCTCTGTTCTGTTTGTCATTCTCCTGTCCCTGTATATTTCTGGGTCTTCATCTACTTTTATCAGTCCTTCTTCCCATGCACTCTTGTACCACTCGTTTTCACTGGTTTTCAGATATTGCCCCATTGTTCTGTTCTCGATGTTGATGTAGTCCTCTGTACTTAGTAGTCCTCTCCCTCCTTCCTTTCGTGTTATGTATAGTCTGTCCGTATTTGCTCTTGGGTGTAGTGTTTTATTATCATTTTTTTTTTTTTTGCTCTATCACAGTCCTCCAATTCGACTGGGTGGTATTCATAGTGTGGGGTTCCAGGTTGCATCCTGCCTCCTTAGGAGTCCATCACTTTTCTTAATATGTGCTCATTTTCTAGGATCACACTCTTCTGCATAAGTCCTGGAGCTACTTCAGCTTCTAGTTCTTCTAGATTCCTTTTCAGGGATCTTGGGATCGGGCCTAGTGTTCCTATGATTATGGGTACAATTTCCACTAGCATATCCCATATCCTTCTTATTCCTATTTTCAGGTCTTGATGCCTATCCATATTTTTCCTCTCTTTCTCTTCAACTCTGGTGTCCCATGGTTTTGCGACATCAATGAGTGATACTTTCTTCTTGTCTATTTGCATGTATCACCCTATCTGTTCTGATACCATAGTCCCAGAGGATCTTTGCCTCGTACCACCTATTATTACTGCAAGGTAGCTGATGTGTCTTGCACAGGCTCCAGTGGAGGGCTTTTGCCACTGAATCATGCCTCTTTTTGTACTGGTTCTGTGCAAATGCTGGACATTCGCTTGCTATGTGGTTTATGGTTTCATTTTTCGTATTGCACTTCCTACATATGGGAGAGATGTTATTTCCATCTATCGTTCTTTGAACATATCTGGTTCTTAGGGCCTGATTTTGTGCTGCTGTTATCATTCCTTCAGTTTCCTTCTTGAGCTCTCCCTTCTGTAGCCACTGCCATGTGTCATCGCTGGCTAGTTCTTTAGTCTGTCTCATGTATTGACCGTGCATTGGTTTGTTGTGCCAGTCCTCTGTTCTGTTTTTCATTCTCCTTTCTCTGTATATTTCTGGGTCTTCGTCTATTTTATTAAGTCCTTCCTCCCATGCACTCGTCTTCACTGGTTTTCATATATTGCCCCATTGCTCTGTTCTCGATGTTGACGCAGTCCTCTATACTTAGTAGTCCTCTCCCTCCTTTCTTTCGTGTTATGTATAGTCTGTCTGTATTTTCTCTTAGGTGTAGTGCTTTGTGTATTGTCATATGTTTCCTAGTTTTCTGGTCTATGCTGCGGAGTTCTGCCTTCGCCCATTCCACTATTCCTGCGCTGTATCTAATTACTGGCACTGCCTATGTGTTTATGGCTTTTATCATATTTCCGGCGTTGAGTTTTGACTTGAGTCTGCATATCTTCATTCCTGATCGTGTCCTTCATCTCTTGGTGTTTTATATCCCCTCCCTCCATTAATCCAAGGTATTTGTAACCTGTCTCATCTATGTGTTTAGTGTTGCTCTCATCTGGTAGCTTTATTCCTTTAGTCTTAGTTACTTTGCCCTTTTGTATGTTGACTAAGGCTCATTTTTCTATTCCAAACTCCATCCTGATGTCCCCAGATACAATCCTTACATTCGTCCATGAACATCAGATGGTTGATTCTGTTGCCTCTTTTCTTGAGGTGGTACCCAGCATCCATCTTCGATAGTAGTTTTGTCATGGGAATCATGGCCACTGCGAAGAGTAGTTGGGACAGTGAGTCGCCCTGGAAGATCCCTCTCCTGATATCAACCTCTGCTAGTCTTATTCCAGAGCTTGTAAGTATTGTATTCCAGTTGATGGTGTTTTCCTTTGCCTCATAATATTTTCAGGCATTCTATTAGCCATGTGTGTGGTGTCATGTCGAAGGCTTTCTTATAGTCAATCTCTCTCTCTGTATGGTCACGGTTTGAAGAGCTCCTCTTTAAATGGATATTTTTCGTGGTTATAATGGTGGCTGGCATAGAATGGTGCTTAATTCTTGAATTTGAATGTGCAGTGACAATGATAGTGGTATAGTGTTTACTTACACCTAATGTGAACATAGTTAATATAGCAATTCAAAACTGTTAAATCTGAGTAAGAGACCCCTGCACAAATTTTTCCTTTGCCGCGCATGCGCAGTAAACACCTTATGACGTCAAGATTCTAAAATAGTGATGTTTCTCTCGAATACCGAATATCGTTTCTTCATATCTTAAAATACTGAAGTTATTATAGTGTTCATCTTACAAAAAAATAAATACTTAAATAAAGAAATTGAAATATGTATCCAGACATTGGTAATGAAGTAGGAGAAGAAATGAGGAGAGGAAGCAGAGAGAGAGGCAATCCTCTTTTATCGTCACTGAACAGTCCTTCACGGCAAACACTTGCCAGATACACAAAAAGCGAACTACAAAAGCACTGCAGTCAACTAGGACTAAGAGGTATTTGGACGAATAAAAATGCCTTAATTGATAAACTAATGGAGCATTATAAAAATATTGGAGAGAATCATCCATCGCATGCTCCCAGTCAAGAAAGAGACCGTGAATCACAGATATCAAACCCGGCACAGTTATATCAAAGGTTTGAAACTTTTGTTAGAGAGACAGAAGACAATTTCTATGTTATAAATAACTCTTTAGCCGATAAGGAGAGAATAATAGTAGAACTACAAACTAAATTATTCCTTGCTGAAGAAAAAATCAGACATCTACAAGAAAGCCTTCAAAATAAGTACGGATCACGTCCCTCTGAAGCCATCACTCCTCCATTAAGTGGGGGGGATAAAATGTATTACTTATTGGAGATTCTTGTCTAAAGGAAGTTAAGTCTAGTGACCTTCAAGATAGTGTCATGGTAAGAACCCTACCAGAAGCAAATATGGACCTACTAAAATCTTGGGTAATGGAAAAGCTGGAACATTCACCTAACGAATGCGTCATTTATTGTGGAACTCAAGATCTACTCGTCGAGGATATTACAATGGAGGGAATTATCGACAATCTGGGCACCGTTATTGCTGAACTCAAAGAGAAAAATCAAGAAATAGAGGTAAAGGTCTGTGAGCTTGTGCCATCAATGAAAACAAATAATTTTCCTGAAAGAATAACCGAATATAATACCAAAATGGAAGAATGGTGTAATAAAAATGGAGTTACGTTGATTAAAACACAAAAATTCTTCAAGCTAGGAACTGGCGATCTAGATATTAACTGTTACGATGCCCAAAATGATAAATGCCATGATTTACTTAATAGAGTAGGTGCTATTAGATTGTTAGATGCTATTTCCTCTGTATGCTTAGATAACTTTGTTTGTTGCAGCTGGAAACCTGTCAAATCAAATTTATGTAGTTTTAACAATAATATTCTCAGACCTAATACTATGGAAGATGTGAGTACAGAATTGTTGGCAAATCGAGTGAAAAGGGGAAGAAATATAACAAGGCCCCAGCAAAATAAAAACAAGTACTTTAGGAACGAGAACCTCTCTCGAGTGGGATATGCCAATTCTCAAACGTGTTCTAGATATAATAATGATAGTAATGGCTCAGGCTATACTTATAGAAATAACAAAATTGGCAACTATAGTAATCATCTTAATACTAGAGGTAATAGATATGGCTGCTATAACTGCGGTGAATTCAATCACCAAGAATCGAACTGCAGATTTGATCATAAACTAAGATGTAACATATGTTATGAATTTGGTCACAAAAGTAGATTATGTGAACAAAACCCCAACTACTAGGATCTTGGCCAGGAAGATGGTGCCGACAGCAGGAAGACTTCTCCTAGATTCAGTGATATGTTAACGGTAGTCCACATTAATGCCCAATCCTTGTTGAGTCATAAACTTGAAATAGAACTTATGTTAAACGAACAAAACATTGATATTCTATGTGTTAGCGAAACATGGTTATACACTAATATAAGTGATCTGCCATTTATAAAATCTTCTTCCCCTGTATGATGTCTACCGTCAGGATCAAGGTCGGGGTGGAGGGGCATGTATATTTGTCAGAAACTATTTGAAAGTCACCGAAATGAATTTAACGATCGAAAAATGTGAGGGTGTAGAAGACAAGTGGATCTCGATTCAATATTGCAAGTTTCCTTCTGTTATTGTAGGATGCGTAGCTATATCGCCATCCCAAAGCACCGGCAACCTCTTTTGATTATGTCTCCGATATTTTGAAAGAAATTATTTTACGAAATAAGCATATATTTATCTATGGGGATTTTAATGATGATCTGCTAAAGACCGAGAATAAAATGTCTTAAACTAATTAAAAAACTAAATTTCGATCAGATAGTAAACAAACCTACTAGAATTACTCCTACATCAGCGTCTTTAATTGATCTCGTAATAACAAATGCTAAACATATGATAATAAATATTGATATTATACCAAGCTTGGTGGCAGATCACGAGACAATCTTAACACATCTGAATATTCGTAAGCCAAAAAAGAAACCTATTTTAAAAACTTTTAGATGTTTGCAAAATTATTCTCCAGACTTTCTTTGTGATCTCCTCACGAATAACGTAAATATATTAAATGGTATTTTAAATACTGACAATGTAAACAACCAAGTTGGAACTTTAAACGACGTCTTTACATCGTGTCTAAACATTTGTGCTCCGGTTGTAACGAAAGAAATCGTTCGTCCCCCTGCGCCGTGGATAACAGATGAAATAAGCGAGACATGAAAGAAAGAGGACAGATTGAAAAAGTGAGTTAAAAAATCAAACTTTTAACATCTCCCTGAGAGAAAAACATAAAGACCTGAAGAAGAGAGTAAATTCAAAGTTAGCGGGAAGCCGTAAGCAGTATTACAAAAGCGAATATCAGAAAGCTAAAGGCAATGTTTCTGCTACTTGGAAAATAACAAAAAATATGCTATTTAATGGACAACAAACAGATAGGAGCTCTATGCTATTGCCAGCAGTAACTAATGTACACTCTAAGGCTGAAAAATTCAATGATTTTTTCGCTGAGGTCGGGAAAAAAACTTTCGAAAAAACCCAAGAGGAAATTAGGAAATGTAATATCTCTACTGAAACAGTACGTAATATTCCAGTTAGAGAATTAGATAGTTTTAAGCCTACTCCTGTTGATTGTAATACTGTCATCTTAATTATAAAAAATCTTAAAAGCACAAATGCCTTTGGATCTGACGGGATTAGTTTGCGTTTCATTAGGGATGGGTTATATATTATCGCATTTTACCTTACAGTTGTAATTAACACACCCATAGCCACTAAACAGTATCCGGAGTTATGGAAAAATCCCCACGTAATTCCTGTTTTTAAGAGTGGTGATATGGAAGACGTCTCCAATTATCGTCCTATATCTTTGCTACCGGTATTGTCTAAAGTTTCTGGAAAAATAATTGCTATTCAATTAACTGATTTTCTAGAGACAAATGGTCTAATCTCACAAAGTCAACACGGCTTCAGACCAAAATTATCAACTGAAACGGTTCTATTAAAAATATCAGATAAGATTTATAATAACATGGATAATAAGAAAGTCTCACTACTCCTTTTACTTGACCTCTCAAAAGCCTTCGACAGCGTGAATCATAATATTTTATTTGATAAATGTACATCACTGAGTATAGATCCACTCTGGTTTATGAGTTACCTTCATAACAGATCCCAGTCAGTTAGAACGGGTCAAATTGTGTCTTCCCAAAAAACTGTAGAGTTTGGTGTACCCCAGGGCTCTATTCTTGGCCCAATACTCTTTGTAATTTATGTCAATGATCTGGTAAAATCACTACCCGGCTGTTTCGTCATCCAATATGCCGACGACACCCAGATCTTAATTGAAGGATTTGTAAATGAAATAGACGAACTAATTCATAGGGCAGAATACATACTAAAGAAGGCCAAATACTACTTCTTAACTAATGGTTTGCTTCTTAATGAGAAAAAAACACAATTCATTTTAGAATAGGCGTTCCGACATATATATCAGAAATTGGGGACAATGTGCAATTAGATTTTAATGGAAATATGATTAAACCCATGAAAGCTGTAAAAAATCTAGGGGTCTATTTTGACAGATATATGACGTTTGAAACGCATATAGATGAAATTTATAAGAAAGTGATGGGTACTTTAATTTATTTAAATAGAGTAAAAGACTCATTTGATTCTTCTACGCGTAAAATAGTTGTTCAGTCGCTGGCTATGAGTATAATCAACTACTGTTTAAGAATTTGGGGAGTAACTGGGTCTACACAAATGAAAAGGGTTCAAAAACTACAAAACTTTGCCGCCCGAGTGGCTGTTGGTAATGTAAAAAAACATGACCACATATCCCCTTATCTCAAAAAATTAGAATGGTTAAAGATAAAAGACAAATATACCTTAGATGTCTGTAATTTGGTATTCAAAACAATACGTAAAATAACTCCTGAATGGTTATATGATTTTCCAACAGTATACGCAGTTAATGGGGTTTCTACTCGACAGCAGGAAAATCTGTATGTAGAAAGGGCGAAAACAGAGATAGGCTCCCGCCAGTTTAGTATTCGAGGCCCAGCATTATACAATAAAGTACCTGGCACAATTAAACAAAAATCCTCTCTCACTGCTTTTAATGTACACTTAAAGAAACTAACTTTAAATGGTTCCGATTAATGTAAGAACGTTATGCCTAATTGTCTTATTAAAAGTGCTTTTGAAGGCAGTACTGTACTTTTATTGATGATGGAATTATTTTTAGATAATACTTATGGATAAGATGGCTTTTATTTACAAATTAAGATTTCCTTATAATCTAGTATGCTTATTTGATTACTCTGTATTATTTTAATACTAATTGTACATGACTTTTTTTTTTTAACACAACTTATGTGGTCTATGACAATGTACTTCAATATTCGGGAAGAGTAATTTTTACTCACTATATTTTAAGCAAATGCTTTCTAATTTTATGATATTCTTTTATTGCTGATGAATTATTTTAATTACAAAGTTTTAGCCGAATTGTTGATTCCTAAAATAACTTTTGTATGTCTAAAATAACAAATATTTTAACTATTTGTAAGATGATATTACTAATTGTAGCTTTATATTTTATGAATACCCAATGTAAATATTGGAAATAAAGAATTATTATTATTATTATTATTCCTTCTCCTACTGTTCTTCATTACCATTTTGTCTATCAGGAGCTGGTCTTTTGTGCCCCTACACTTCCTTCTGCAGCCTTTCTGTTGATCGGGGATGGTGGTTGTCTCCTCTAGGTAGTCGTATAGCCTTTCACTGATGATACCTGTTAGTAACCATTATTGGTAGGCAGGTGATAGGCCTGTAGTTACTGGCTATATTTCCCTTACTCTTGTCTTTTTGTACTAAGGATGTTCTTGTCTGCACGTCTAACATAATGTCTCCTCTCTTCTTCAGATCTGCGGCTGCCTCATATTCTGCTTGAATATGACCCTCTGTCCGCAAGGGCCTCTGCTAGCAGAAGAGGTTGAAGGACGTCCGTTGTCTTCAAGACCTTCTTGGCTTCCAACTGCTGGATCGAGTCGAGGAGCAGCTCGATCTCCAGGCGTTTCTGGTGCTGCTTCGGCTTCGACATGAAGTGGCAGCTAAGCCAAAGGTTCAATAGGTCATCTTGTTTGGGGGTGGGCTGGTATGTAGCAAGGTTAATATACCTCTGAGTCTTCTCCTGGATGCGTTGCCTCCCACCAATGGGGGCGACAAGTTTGCGGGTTAATGCCCCTAACTCGGTCATGCATGTCTTCCTCGCTCAAGATGACCTATTGAACCTTGGGCTTAACTGTCACTTATTATTTGTATTTCTATTTATATGATTATAATTTTAATTTTATTTTTATTTTTATCATTTTAATTTTATTGTGATTATTTTATTGTTATATTTTTCATATTTTTATCTTAATTTTTAATATTTTGATTTTCATTTTATTGTTATCATTTAATTACTGTTATTTTTTGTTGAAAATTTATTGCCATATCAGCGCCATTAATTTTGTATAGAGTCTTCTCTATTTTCCTTATTAAGATTTCTCAATGCTGCTGAAACTGGCAAGCAACGTGCCAAAGGGGATCATCAAATCCGGTGTAGTCATATTGAATTATCTTTATTACTACTACAAGTTTCTCTCTCGACTTTTCATTGGCTGGCGGTCAGGCGTCGGAAACGCTCGAGGCGCGTTGACCTTCTCAGGTATGTTGCGTCACCTGGAGCCGGGTTTTCATTGGCTACGACCGTGGTGACGTCACTCCTGATATTTCTTCCAACCTCTTCAATATCAGTCATGCGCTGGGCGCTGGTGTTATCGTCTGGAGGGGGGTGGGGGGTGGGCTGGGCCTTCCTTACACAGGTGGGCAGCAGGAAGGGTTCCTGTGTCGTATTTAGGAGGGGTTTTTGTTCGAGAATGAATAACGCCTCAAGGAGGCGTAGGCGTCGCTGATCAGGGGCTCTTCCGATTATCTCCGTGTTTTTCACGATGTCCTCTCGCCCGACGTGCTGTTGGTGGGCGGTGAGGGCGTGGTGTTTGATGGCACCGTTCTGGGCGTGGCAGGAGATCCTCTAAGACAGTCGGAACGTTGTCATTCCGATATAGACTCCAGGATATCCTTGGATAGGGCATGTGTACCGGTAGACGACGTTATTCTGCTTCAGGGGGTCTCCTGCAGGCGGGGCGGGGTTATTCCTCATAACCAGGTCTCTTGTTCTTCAGTTCTTAAATAGATTATAAGAGAGAGCCTCTTCCCTTCCTCCACAGGGGTGACTTTCTCTTCCACAATCTTCTTGGTTATGAGGAATAACCCCACCCCGCCTGCAGGAGACCCCCTGAAGCAGAATAACGTCGTCTACCGGTACACATGCCCTATCCAAGGATATCCTGGAGTCTATATCGGAATGACAACGTTCCGACTGTCTTAGAGGATCTCCTGCCACGCCCAGAACGGTGCCATCAAACACCACGCCCTCACCGCCCACCAACAGCACGTCGTGCGAGAGGACATCGTGAAAAACACGGAGATAATCGGAAGAGCCCCTGATCAGCGACGCCTACGCCTCCTTGAGGCGTTATTCATTCTCGAACAAAAATCCCTCCTAAATACGACACAGGAACCCTTCCTGCTGCCCACCTGTGTAAGGAAGGCCCAGCCCCACCCCCCACCCCCCCGCCTCCAGACGACAACACCAGCGCCCAGGACGTGACCAATATCGAAGAGGTTGGAAGATCTGGCAGATCTGGGCGAAACGTCAGAGAGAGAGAGAGAGAGAGAGAGAGAGAGAGAGAGAGAGAGAGAGAAATTTGTAGTAGTAATAGCAGTAATAAAGATAATTCAATATGCCTACACCGGAATTGACGATCCCCTTTGGCCCGTTGCTTGCAAGTTTCAGCAACCTTGAGAAATCCTTAATAAAGAAAATAGAGAAGACTCAATGCAAAATGAATGGAGCTGGTGCAGCAATCCTTTTCAACAAGGCTTGTTTAAAAGAGGGTCTACTCCCAAGATATACTGTTATTTTTGCTTTTATTATTTTCCTTTTTATCTTTATTAATTTTATTTTTAATATTTTTATCTTAATTTTTAATATTTTGGTTTCTATTTTATTGTTATTATTTAATTACTGTTATTTTTGTTTTTATTATTTTCATTATTATTTTTACTAATTTCATTTTCAAAATTATTAATATTATTTTGATAATTTTATTTTTATGCTTATTATTTTTATTTTTATTATTATCATTTTTATTTTTCATTATTATCATTTTTATTTTTATTATTTTTATTTTTGTGTTGGTATATCTTTCTATTAATATCCTTTTTTTGTTTTATTATTTTCATTTCTATTGCGTTTATTTTTTTTTATCTTTACCTCAAGATTATTTTATCTTTTATTTTTATATTTTATTTTATATTTACTTTATTGTTTTCTTATATTTATTGTTATTATCTATTAAATTTCTTTTATTGCTTTTATTTTATTTTTTATTATTATTTTGTCAATTTTATTGTTTATTATTTTATTATTTTACTTTTATTTTTATCTTTTATTTCTATTTAATTATTTCTTTACTATCTAATTATTATTATTTTTATTTTATTATGTTTATTTTCATCTCTATCATTTTCGTTTTTATTAATATCAATTTTATATTTCTTTTTAATTTTTCATTTTATTTCATTTTTATCTTTTTTATTTTTATTCTCTTAATTTATAGTTATATTAGCTTCATATTTATTTTCATTATGTTTCATTAATTTTTATTGCAATTATTGCATTTTCTTTATTATTATTTTATTTTTTTTCTATTCTTTTCATTATTATCTATATGGCTATTATTTTCATTCGTATGATAACCAATTAATCATTTTAATTTTTACTTTTATCATTTTTATTATTCTATTTTCATTTTTTCTTTAGATTTTAATTTTTATTTTTATTTTTATTCTTTTTATTTTCATTTTTATTCTTTTTATTTTTCATTTTTATTATTATTATATATTTTTATTTTATTTTTTTTATTTTTATTCCTTTCATTTTAATTTCTTATTTAAATCTTTATTATTTTCATTTTCATTTTTATTTCATTGTTAATTTTATTATTATTATCTTAATATTATCATTTATATTTCTATTATTTTATATTATTTTTTATTTCATTCCTATTATTATTTTTATTTCACTATTTTTTATATTTTTATTCTTTCTCTTTCTATTTTCTATTTTATGTTAGTATTTTCAATTTTATCATCTTCAACTTATTATTATTTTTAAATTATTTTTATTCTTATTTTATTATTCTCATTTTTTTTATTTCTAAACTATTATTATTATTATTTAATTATTTATTATTATTTTTTATTTAAATTTTTAGTGCTTTTTTATATTCATTTCTATATTTTTTTTTTCGTTTTTATGATAATTCTATAATTTTTATTTCTATCTTATTTAATAAACATTTTATTTTCTATTATTTATGTATTTAATCTTTATTTGTATCATTATTTTTATAGTTTTACTTTAATTTTTAATATCATTTTATTTCTTATCTCTGATATAATTATTTTATAGTTTTTATTATTTTTTATTACTTTATTTTGATTTTTATAACTTCTAATTTTATCATTTTTATCATTATTGTTAGTACTTTTATCTTATTTTTGTTATCTTTATTTTAAACATTATTACTATTATTCCATAATTTATTTTGTTGCTTTTATTTTAAATTTTATTATTTAGTTTTTTATTATTATTATTGCTTTACTATTTGAATTTTTATTATTTTCATTATTTTATTTTGAATTTTTATTATTATTTTATTTCAATTATTATTATTTTTACTTCTTTTCTTTTTATTTTTATTATTTTTAATTTTTCATTATTTTTCAATTTTGTTTGTTACTTTTATTTTTTTATTTCTATTATTTTTATTTTTGTTTACTAGTCTTACTTTAATTTTTTTTTATCTTTTATTTTTATATTTATCATATTAATCTTATTAATTTTAATTTAATTTTATTATTTTTATTTTTATGATTTTTGTTTTTATTTAGTTCCGGTTTTATTTCAATTTTTATAATTTCTAATTAATTATTTTAATTTTTTTTCAATTTTTATTATTTTTACTTTTAGATTTATTTTATAAATTTCACTATTTTAATTTTTAGTGTTGTTATTTTTAGCTTTATTATTATATTATTATTGTTATCATTTTTTAAGATTTCTCATTTCAAAATGATTATTATTACTTTAGTTTAATTTTATTTTTATTATTTTTATTTTGTTATGTTATTTCTTTTTTATAATTCACATTTATTAATATTGTTTGATTTCTAATATTTTAATTTTTATTATTATTATGCTATCATTATTATTTTTATTCTTATTATTTTATTTGTATTTTTTGCATATCATTATTTTTATTCGGGTAGTAGACCCCCTGAAGCAGAATAATGTTGTCTACTGCTATACATGCCCCTTCCAAGGATGACGTCATTACGACTGTCGAAGAGAATCTCCTGCCACGTTTAGGGCGCCCTGGACTAGAAAAGACTTCAACTCCTGGAGGCATTATTTATTCTCGACCAAAAGCCGAGTGTAAGTACGACATGTGTGAGAAATACACTGCCAGCTCTAATGGGAGTAAATACCAGCACCCGCGCAGAGCCAGACGAGCGCCCTAGCGCTAGTAATACCAGCAATGACGAAAGCCCAACACTAACCAATGACAATGCAGCTCCAGGCGAAAATAGCCAGCCGAGAAGGTCCCAACGCATCTAGCGATTTTTAGCTTGAGAAGCAGTGCAGCCAACCAATCACAGAACAGCTTTCACCTGTGACCCACTGTGCGCCGATTTCTGAGCGCCCGCACAGTCAGCTTATAAACAGCAGGACTCACCATCATTCTCCAGTCTTGCGTAATAATTTTCATTATTAGATCAGACTTCTGAGCGGTTTACTTTGTCGGTAGTCTACTAAGGCTGTCGAGGATTATCTTTTTCCGACGATGGCAGAGAAGCGACCGACGTCTCCTAGCCCCCAGCAGGTGGACCCGCCCTCCCTCGACGATCAGGGCTTCCCGAAAGTCCATAAGAAGCGTAAAAAAGCCCTTATGAATGTAATCAACCTTTCAAACCCTTCGACTTCTCAAGCATTTCCGAAATTCCGAGCAGTTACTCAGCAAGACCAAATGTCCTACACTGCTGTGTTAGCCCTCGAAAAGAAATACCCTGATGCAAAACTGCAAGCCAGACCGAACCTGAAGGTGGAATTTATAATTACCCCCGAGAGATGTAGAGTCTGCAAAACTCCTGAAGACAGATCCCTTGTGCCTCCTGTTGGACCCAGCTGTAAAGATATCAAAGGGGATGATCTGCAAAGTCTCGAAGTACATCACCATGGACCGGATTTTGGAAGTGCCAGGCATAACGACTGCTACACGTTGCACATTGAAGAATAAGGACAACACAGAAGAGGAAACCTTGAAAGTTGAAGCCACTTTCAAGGACGACATACCAGCCTTTATCAACCTTGGGATCCTCGGAAGATACCGAACCGAAGCCTTCATTCCTGAACCTCTCAGGTGTTTCAGGTGCCAAAGATTTGGGCATCACAGGAGGGAGTGCACGGCCCACCATGTCTGCGGGATTTGTAGCCAGCGTCCCGAGACCGACGTTTGCCTTGCAAAGTTCAAAGCAAAGGGCCACACTGTTGCCCGATGCCTCAACTGTCACCAGTCGCACCATGCATGGTTCAAGGGATGCCCTGTCAGACTGGAGAAGATTTGGTAGATGAGGGGCATTCCCCCACCGCCTGCAAGACCTCAAGAACGCCAGCCATCGCCCCCAAGACGACCTCTAAGCAAGCCAAGGATAGACCCGAGGACGAATCTGTCTCCTCCACCTCAAACACCTCAAAAGGCCTTCCCCTGCACAACGTCATAAACCCCAACACTATATCCCCAACCCCTCATCCTTTCCTTCCCTCCAACCTCCTGCTCAACCCCTTCCAACGACCCTGATCCATAAGGTTATTCCCTCAACCCCTCAGGTTATTCCCCCAACCCCTGCATCATCATCATCGCCAATTTCTGCTTTACGTGTTGAGGCAGGAACTCAAACTGAAGAGTCTCCCGAAGAAATCGTCGTCGAAGAAATGCAGATAGAAGGACCTACATACTGTGAAGCATCGACCCAGACAGAAGAAACGCCAGCTAATGAAATGGAGACTCAAACTGAGAAGTTATCTGCAGTGTTCCTCAACGGACCTGCAAAACTCAAGCTCGCGATAGACGAAGGTTACACCAACAAGGTCCTTCTCACTTTCTCAGAGCTTCATAACTTCCTACAGAAGACTGTGATACAAGCAAGGAAAAGCTTTTCATCTACGCTGGTAAAGGAAATGTATTCTGAATGTATCAGAGTAAACAACATACTTCTCCCGGATCGCCTCCTCGAACCAGATTACTGCATTGATCTTTAATGCAGTTGAATTAATTGCTCTACTAATCAACAACCTTCCTTTCCCCTCCGATTTTCGGCCGCCTCACGTCTAACGACCGAATTTTTCAACTGTCATTCAAACTACCGCTTAAGCTGTTGCTTACCTTTTTTTACTGTTTCTAAAACTGATATTTCGTTTTTCTATCAACGATCTCTTCCACTAACAATCGGTGCTTTTGTTTTCTATCGACATAATCTTGGATCGCGTCTACTGGGACCCATCAACATCCCAGAAGCCTCTTTGCGCACCTTGCTGGACATCTGTACAAAAAGGGCCACCATCTCCACCCACCGATGACAGATGTTCCACCAGAAAGATGGCGTTGACATGGGCTCTCCTCTGGGAGTCCTTTTTGTCAACTTCTATATGGGCACCATGGAAGAGAGGGTCTTTGACCCGCAAATACGCCCGTTACATAGACGATATCTTCGTGCAAGTCGACACCAAGGATAAGGTAGAAGCCCTTCGTCGCCAGTTCCAGCAATGCAGCATGCTAAACTACACAGACATGTTTAGCACCAATGATCGACTCCCCTTGCTCGACGTCCTTATAACGAAGACAGAAGATGGTCTCCGCACCTGTCTACACGAAGAAGAAAAATTAGGAATGTACCTCAATGGTGATAGCGAGTGACCTGACAGGTTTAAGAACACCAACATTAAGGCCTTTGTAAAAAGGCCTTAATGTTGAGCTTGTCGAGCTTGAGAGAGCTTCGCAGATGCTCGTGAACAACGAATATTCTAATAAGCTCATCAACCGAGAAGTGAGCACCGCCCTCGAAAAATGGTACGCTGAGGAAGAAGATCCACGACCCCGCCCCACCGAGAACATCAAGATATATTATAAGGCCTTCATGCACTCTCAGTACTGTAAGGAGAACTTGTTGAGGAAGATCTTTATTATTTTGTTTATTATTATTTTATAATTTTATCTTTAAGTTTATTATTTCATTATTTTTATTTCAGTTATTTATTATTTTGTCTTTATTTCATATACATTTATTTTTTTTAATTTTTATTATCGTTTTTATTTTTAGTATTATCATATTATTATCTTTATTTTTAATATTATTATATTATTTTAATTTTTATTTTTATTGAGTTTATTTTTACTGATTTTATTATCTTTTCATTGTTTAAATTTAATTTTATTATCTTATTTTATTTTTATTATTATTGTTATTGTTATTATTATTTTTCTTTATTTGTTTTTACTCTTATTTTCTTATATTTATTATTGCCTTATTATATCTATATTTACTTTTAATTGTATTATTTTTATTTTGAATTCTTCTTATCATTTCTTTATTTTTGCTATGATTTTTCTATTGTTTTTATTTTTATTATCAGAATATTATTATGACCTTTTTATTTTTATTATTTTTATATTTGTTTCTTGTTTTTTATTTTCTATTATTATTTTACCATTTTATCTTTATTATTATAATTTTATCATTTTTATTCTTATTTCATTTTTTCTTTTTCTTTTTTTTTCTTTAATATTTATTTGTATTTCATTTTTGCTAGTTTTAATATTTTTATATATTCTATTCATATTATTTTTAGTTTAATTTATATTATTATGATTTTATTGTTTCTATTATTGTTTTATTATCATTATTCTTATTTTTATTTATATTATTATCTTTTCATTTTTAGTATTTTTATTCTCAAAACTAGGATTATTATTTATTTATTATTATAATTTTATTATTTTCACTTTTATTATTTTTATTTGTATTTTATTATTTTTATTATTATTATTCTATTATTTTCATTTTTATTCTTTTTATCTTCATTTCTATTATTATTTTCAGATTTATTTTCGTTTTCATTTTTATTATCATTATTATTATTTTATAATTTTTATCTTATTTATCATTTTTATTTTATTTACTTTTGATATTATTTATTGAAAAAACTTTTACATTTTTTAGTAACAGCGGCTATTGTGGGGAAGGTCCTCACGCTAATTGCCCATCGGGTAGTTACAAACCCAATTGAAAAGATTTTTCACACCCATTGAAGAAATGTACAACTGTACTCTGCCATGGCCGAAAAAGGAGTGAAATAACGAACATTTTGATTTTATATTAATCTGAAATTCTTTCAGATGATTATGTATTTTTGTTCGAGGATTCCATTGTACCTGAAGTGAAGTTAACACTTGTGAACCTTATTCGTACGTCAAGATTAATTATCATTACGAATTTGCCATCGATGTCGTCAAAGTCATCATGAGGCACTAATTCTCCAAACGGATGCCAACCCGGGACGTAGCCACCCATAAAATTTTTCTTCGGAATTTTCGTCAGACCAGTTGACATATTTAAGGGTAAGCGTATGGGACTTGTCCTTGCTCTCGTGTCGCTGAAAAGTCTAAACTCATTTGTCCAAATGAAGTAAACACTAACTTATATTATATAATGCAGTGTACGAGATATATGAACCTGTTACTATTTAGGTTATACAGTTTTTCACATGATAGTTTGATTATTGATTGGATAAGTGAATCTTTACTTCTGCCCTGCATTTAATTGATATTTAGATTTTTTGACAGGTGTAGGTCAGAAATGAGTTTCGAGATTTTTAGATATTCACGTCCCTGATTTTTACTTTTAGCGGGAACTTGTCAAGTGGCGAGGTCAAGTTCTCTCACAGCGGCGTTGTGAGGACCTCTTAACATCATCTGGAGCTGTTTAAATGGAAAGCCGCTTGCATAGCTTTTCCTCTGCACATTAGTATGCACTCAGTCACTTCGGAACCTTCTCGTGTAATATGGATTAAAGTTACTAAAATTTTATAAATTGCCTTAATTGTAAAATAACTTGATGTGATGGTAATTGCTTCATAGCAAAGGAAGTTAAAGGAAAGGAGAACGCATTTTCGAGAAGTTCGGCAGTAAGGAGGCTTTCATGCCCGTGTTGGAGGCGCCTGTTCTCCCGGCTGTTCTAGAATCGTCGGGCGTGTTGTGGAGCTCAACACACGCCAATGTGTCGTGAGAAATGCCGCGATTTCTGATGCAATACCTCGTCTAGAATCATCTAATTAGTTCCGGAAATCTCGCGAGTCTGTGACGCTCGCCGTAGGCTCTGCCCCCAGAGTACCGTATAAATACGACGAACGAACATTGGAGAAAGAGAGATCGTAAAAGAGAGACTCCAGTTAGTCACAGAGAGATATCCTCAGTAAGAGCCACAGATCAGATTATCAGTGAGAAGAGATCATCCGTAAGATACGAGAAAAAGGAACCAACGAAGGATCAGAAGAGTTGTTCGAGAGTTGGTTGGATGTTGGTCTAGTTGTCTTCAGGAGTGGACGAATTATCTCGTGTTGTCTCGACGTCGAGCAGACTTCAGAGAAGAAAAGGTCCTGCCAGAGGTTTTGGGTAGTTCCTGCCTTTCAAGTAGACTAGTTTCTGCAATACGGAGTCAAGAGGACGTCTGCAATTGGCGCTCTACTTTTGGAGAAGCCATCACTTTGAGTTACCAAATTGATTAGCAAGTATTTGAATTGCCTCACTGTTCCCCCAGTTCATGCAGTGTAAGATTCTGTCTTTTTATGTAAATAGGAGATACCATTCTGCATTTACCTTTGTTAGTAAGCTTGTAAATAAACTTTTGTTGTGTTAGTGTTTCTTTCTATATTCGTATTCCCATTTTCAACTGTTGGTGTTGAAATATTTTTTTTTTTATTATTATTTCATATCGAACCTGAAGCGGACCTCTCTCAGAGGCCGTAACATTATGTCGACCTTTGGCCAGGATTTTTCGGCACCGTAACACTTGACGTAGTATTTTCTGACTGTTAGGTTTTAATCTCTTTGTGCATTTTTTGGTTAAGGGTTTTTACACTCGTGTGTAAATGTAACGTTATATAAAATTAAGTTACTGAAATGTTAAATAAATTTTGTGATAAGTTATTTAACGAGGTATTATCTTTCCTGATTGTGTTTGGAGATTTTATGATAAGTCTTAAGTCATTTTCTAACCATCTCTTTACCCTTGAGTTTCTTGAGTGTGGGACAATAGATTACTTTTTCCGCTCGACTTTTCTGTTTATTCTCTCATTTTCATTTTTATCATTTTTATTTTTATTATAATTATTTGAATTTTAATTTAACTTACATAATCTTTATTTTATAACTTTTATTTTTTCATTATTACCATTTTATTTTTATTTTATGTTAATTATTAGTTTTATTATTATTTTATTGTAATGATTATTATTTTCTATTCTATTATTATTATTATTATATTTTATTATTTTTATTTTAATCAGTTTTATTCTTTATTGTTTTTTTTACTGTTATCTATAATTGGTATTATTATTTTTTTGTACTCTTATTATTATTGTTCTTATTTTTATTTTATTATTATTTCATTATTATTATTTCTATTTTTATTTTTTTGTTTTTACTTTCATTTTTATTACATTAGTATTTCTATTTTTGTATTAAATTTTAATATTTAAAATTTATTTACATGGTTATTTTTTGTATATTTATTATTTTTATTTTTATTATTTTCAATTTTTATTTTTTATTATTATATCTTTTTCAATTTTTATAATTTCATATTTTTATTTATATCCTTATTTTATTTATCTTTTTATTTATATTTCTTTTTATTATTATTATTACCTTATCATCTGTATTGCTATTATATTCTTATTGTTATTATGTTATGGTTTTATTAATATTTTCATTCTTTTATCTTTTTTATTTTCTATTTATATTTCATTACTATTATTTTATCATTGTTATATTTTATTTTATTATTTTTATTTTCATTTTTATTATTTTCATTTCAAAACTATTAATATTATTTTATTATTCTTATTAGTAACATTTTTACTTTAAATATTCCTTTTATTTATCTTTATTTATATTTTCTTTTTATTATTATTATTTACCTTATCATCGCTTATTGCTAATTATATTATTAGTGTTATTAATGTTTTATTTGGTTTTTATTAATATTTTCATTCTTTTATCTTTTTATTTCTATATATTTCATACATTATTTTAAAATCATTTGTTATATTTTATTTTATTTATTTATTTCATTTTATTATTCATTTCAAAACTATTAATATATTTTATATTCCTTATTAGGTTTTTAAAATTTTAACTTTAATTATTTTCTTTAATTTATTCTTATCTTTCTATTATTATTATTACCTATCAGTCTGTTATTGCTATTATATTCTTATTGTTATTAGTTAATGGTTTTATTAATATTTTCCATTCTTTATCTTTTTATTTTCTATTTATATTTCATTACTGTATTTTATCCATTGTTATATTTTATGTTTATTATTTTTAATTTTCATTTTTATTATTTTCATTTCAAACTTTAATATTATTTTATTTTAATTCTTATTAGGTAACTTTTTTACTTTAATTATTTTCTATTATTCTTAGCTTTAATTTTATTTTACTTTGAAATTTTATCAATATTTTTAATAATATATATTTATTTTATTTTATCCTTTATTTATTATTATTTTCATTATTGTATATTATTATTTTCATTTTACCAATATTAATCTTATTTTTATTTTTTATGTTAATTATTTTTATTTATGTTTGATTATATAGTATATTATTGTTATTCTATTAATTTGTATTAATAATTTTGGTTTTTTTTCAATTTATTATTAATTTTTATTTATCATTTATATTTATCTTTGATATTTTATTTTTAAGTAATCAATTATTATTTTGATGTCTATTATTTTTATTAATAAATTTTGTTTTTTTTTTCAATTTTTATTATTTATTTTTATTTATCATTTTATATTTATCTTTGATATTTTTATTTTTAGTATCATTATATTATGTCTATTTTTATTATTTTTTCTATACCTAATATTTAAATTTTTATTATTATTTCATTATTTGTATTTTTATTTTTTCTAAAAATTCTTTATTTTTATTGTCTTTCTTTTGGTTTTTATCAAAAATTTTACTATTGTTATTTTATTTCTCTATTTTGTATTATTTTATTTTTATTTTTGATATTTTTATTTTTATTATCTTATTTTTTAAATCTATATTTCTGGGCCAAGCCCGTGTCACTTTGTGAAATATCCTTTTAGTTCATATTTCTAAGGTAAAAATTGCTAACATTACCAGAGAAAAACCAAAATGGAATGTCAGAGAAAAACCAAAATGGAATGTCAGAGTATTCTGACTCGCTCACCCTAAATAAAAGAGGGTGTCGGTATGGTTTCTGGGGCGAGTGAAGCCACTACCACGGGCCTCTTGTCATTTAGATATCTCCTTCACAAAATCCCCCTGCTAGAGAGAGCTGATTAGCGGCCATCCTTTTCTGTTAGCAGATTACACGCACGTGTTTTTATTTGCTGCGCCCTCCCTCCCGGGTCGGTTTCCTAGCCTCTCTAGGACTTTTCTTTCTCTTTTACTGTGATTCCCTTCTTTTCTTTTACATTGTATATTTGGTGTAGCATGTTGAGACGGTTAGAGTAGCCTAGGCTAACTCTTCGTTGGGCCTACCGTCCACGTGGTCCTATCACGTTCACGGTGGGCCAGGCGATCGCACTGAGCCACCGGCTCAGTACCCCTCCCTCCCTCCCCTCCCTCTACGGGGGTCGAGGAGGCACGTTCCGCTCGCTCACGTTGCCATGACAACACCCGAGCTTTCTCCCCTCCTCCCCTCTCCGGAGGGGATACGGAAGTCTCATGTGGGGGTAGGGTTATATATATTTATATCTTGTCCTACCATTCTCTCCTTGGGCTCCATGGGGGGTCCCGGGTGCGCTCGGGTCAGACTGGCCATCTGGCTCGTCCGCGCTCGGGAGACCCTAGGGTCCCTATCGCTCTCTCTCCTACCCCGGTCACCCCCCCCCCCTTCGCGGTGGGATTGACTGGTTCCGCCAGCTCTTAATTTGAGGGGGGTGACGGAGAAGAGCTCCATGCATGCTTCTTATTATTGTTATTGTTTAGTGTGAATTCCGCTAACCGGCGGAGCACCCACTCATCAGGTTCTCCTTCGGTTTGTGAAAATTTCTATGGCGGAGCTATGCTCCTCCTTGTCTATTTATTTATTGTTAGGTTAACTTTCTCTTGTTTCTCCCCGCCGTACTTGTACCACCCCGCCGTTGAGTCTGGTTGCTAGTTTGGTGAAACTCCTTCTCCGGTGTACCGGAACCTTCTACTAGCATACTTGACCTATGGACTATCAAGAGAACAGGAGAAGGTTAACATATAATTCTCCGCTCCGGCATATGGTGGAGTATTATATTTCTTAACGGGCTAGTCCCGTTAACTAGTGTTGATACTCATGTATCTGTCCACTTACATGCTACCAACTGCCAGGAGTCCGGCTGTAACGCCGTACTCCAGGATCCCTGCGGTCATGAGATCTACAGGACCCACGTCGTCTGCGCCATCCACTTCGGGGACTCAGCAGTATGGCACCACGAAGCATGCTCGGTATGCTACGAGCTAGTTGAGCAATTTACCTCCGGTGTAAGTTTATAACGGATTCTTTCCGCTGTATAATTGAAATATATGAATGTTCATGAATTCTGATGACATCTTGACATATGTGGGCCATTCTTCAGCCTTTCTTGAGGCTTACAATAACCTTCTCTTCCAGGCCTCCACCGTGAAGGACGCCGCGACAGCCACCCTTAAGGCCTGGGTCGGCGGCTTCGGAAAGAATGTCACGAAGGGGCAGCCGTACATCTTGGATAAGGGTATGGCTCTCCGCCTCTTCCCCGGAGCTAAACCTACGTCTTACGTTGACCCGACAGTGGTGGCCCCGTACATCTCGTCTATCCAGATCCAGGTGGCCCAGGCGCTGGCGGCCCAGAGTAATCCCGAGTTAGCAGACAACGTGGCGACCCTAGACCTCAACCTGGAACCGATGGCGGTAGGTGACCCAGGTAGTATGTTTGTTGAGGCAGGTTTGTTGGGGGCCCAAGGGCTTCCCTTGGGTCCTTTTAGATCTTCATCTTCCTCTGTCCACTCTTCTACATCTTTCCAAGGATTTTCAGAGAGTGAGATTTCCGTCAGGCCGAAGTCCACTCCAGCTATCCCCAAAGTAAAGGGGAAGCGAGAAACGAAGACCCTAGAGAAGACAACGCCCAAAAAGACTACGTCTTCCGAGTCTCATAAGTCTTCGGCTCACCATCCCAGAGCAGAGAGAACGAAGTCATCTTCGTCCTCATACTCAAAAGGGTCAAAAGGTAAATCCTCAAAGAATAAGGCTCAGGCCTCTGGTGATCCTCAGCCTTCTACCTCTACTGGGATGCACCCAAAAACACCTACAGTGTCTAAGGACCCAGCTCCTTTCGACACTGACGCATTTGCTGTGAACATTATGCAGCAAATAGGCAGTCTGGTGGGCAACCTAGTGCAGGATAAATTTGAACAGATGTTATCGCACATCTCGACATCCTTCGAGGAATCTGGTCTGTCCATTCGAAACATTTCGGAAAGACTGACCAATCAAGAGAACCTCATGGCGGGTCTCGGAGAGAACCCTCCAACAGTTCTCACACAACCTACCGTAGCCGTCCAAGCTATGCCAGATTATGAATCCCTACCTCCCTTCACTGCTAACAACCCATGGAGGGTAGCAGCGTACGCTCCGTTTAAGGACGGTATGCTGACGCTGCCAGACTGTGGCACTCGAAGAATAGAGGACTTTGAGTTCCACCCCGCTGATTTTCAACCTCCATTCATAGGTTACGCCCGTCTTACAGAGACGGCGATGAGGAGGGAGGACAGGATCCCAAAGGAAACTGTCATCTACAGCCGGGATCAGGCCCAGAGGGAGTGGCTAAGGAGCTTAGACGACTGGGACTGCGTTAACACAAAGCTCCCGGCATTTAAGAGCCCCTTTACCATCTTCGTAACGGACGGAGAGACCCCTACTCCGTTCACCACAAAGTTAGCAGAGCTGAATCCAGGCCGCCATGAAGGATGAGCCTATGCCGCAGCTCCGCAAAACGGAGCCAACATCCTTCCTGTTTCCCAGCGCTGAAGACCTTTGGACAGACCTACCATCCACTTTCACGGTAGGTAAACTCAAGCCGGACTGCGCAATTGTGCAGTTTAGCGAGAGACTCCCTAGATTACCTGACAAAGGCAGAATTTGATGCCAGGTCTAGACTAGGGAGAACGCTGAATGCCTTGGTAATGACAGAGGTTGCCGCAATAACTTATGGCAAGGAACCTCTATTCAAGCTTTTAGCCTAGGCTCAGACGCATACAGTACAGTGCGACCTTTACGACTTCATGGTCGCACGAAAGAATTGTAGGAAACATGTGCTGCAGGAGGCGACTATTCGCCACGGGCCTAACAAACTGCTCGCCACTCCTATCTGGGGTGCTGACCTCTTCCCAGAAGCTCTGGTGAATGAGGTTCATCATGAGGCCACAAGGCTGAACCAAAGCCTTAAGGTCCATTGGGGCCTTTCAGTTAAAAGGAAGCCTGAGACTTCTTCGGCATCTACTAAGAAGTCGAAGAAGCCCAGGAAGTTTACTCCCTATCAGGCTCCTCAACAACAACAAATGCTCCAAGCAGTGCTGGTCTCTCAGGTGGTACAACCTTCCACCTCGAAGAATCAGGCTCAGCCTATCCTATTGCTGACACCTCAGAACCAACCCTCTACCTCGTTTGCTGTCTCACCGGCCTTCAATCCAGTCTTCGAAGGCCAAGCATTCCAAACTTTTAACAAGTTTGGTAGAGGAAGCAGGGCTAGGGGTGCCTTTCGCCAGAGAGGTGGCGAAAGAGCTCTTATCAGAGGTAAACACTTTCGTGGAGGACGTGGGTCTCGACCGGCCCCAAGTCAGTGAGAACCCTCAGGTAGGAGGGAGACTGTTCCTCTATCAACACAGATGGGGGTTCAGCAGTTGGGCGCAAAGTATTGTGTCCAAAGGACTAGGGTGGAGCTGGATCAAAGGTCCTCCTCCATCCAAGACCTTCTATCAGCAACCGACGACGGAACTGACAGAGTATGCCGAAGAACTACTTCAGAAAGGGGTAGTATCAAAAGTCAAGCATTTAAAGTTTCAAGGTCGCTTGTTCAGCGTGCCAAAGAAAGGCTCAACCAAACGAAGAATAATCTTAGACTTATCCCGTCTAAACTTATTCATTCGTTGCAACAAGTTCAAAATGCTGACTATCTCGCAGGTGCGGCTTACTTCCCCGTGGGGCCGTCACCACCTCTATTGATCTTACAGACGCATACTATCATATCCCAGGCATTCTCATTCAAAGTGATGCCTTTCGGGTTGAACGTGGCACCTAGGATATTCACAAAGGTGGCGGAGTCAGTAGTTCAACAACTAAGGTCTCAAGGGATAATGGTAGTAGCGTATCTGGACGACTGGCTTGTTTGGGCAACAACCGTCAAAGAATGCCAGAAAGCTATGGCCAAAGTAATTCAATTTCTGGAATATCTGGGGTTCCAAATAAACAAATCCAAGTCCAGGCTGACGCCGGACACCCGCTTTCAATGGCTAGGCATTCAATGGGACTTGAACTCCCACACTCTGTCAATTCCGTCGGACAAAAGGAAAGAAATAGCCAAAGCTACAAGGCAATTCCTCAAGTGCAAAAAAGCATCAAGGAAAAACCAAGAAAGAATCCTAGGTTCTCTACAATTTGCCTCAGTGACAGACGTTCTACTGAAGGCAAAATTAAAAGATATAAATCGGGTTTGGCGTTCGAGAGCAAACAACAAGTCTCGGGACAAGTTGTCAGCCATTCCGCCGGTTCTCCGCAAACGTCTCCGCCCCTGGGCGGAAGTCAAGAATCTGTCCAAGTCAGTGCCTCTTCAATTCCCCCCTCCGGTGTTGGTTATTCACACGGACGCTTCTCTAAGCGGGTGGGGAGAATACTCTCGATTCAAGAAAGTACAAAGGACTTGGTCCCCTCAGTTCCGCCAGCTTCACATAAATGTATTGGAAGCCATGGCAGTGTTCCTCACATTGAAGAGGCTTCTACCAGCCAAGAACTCTCATATCAAACTGGTACTGGACAGTGCAGTGGTAGTACACTGCATCAACAGGGGAGGATCCAAGTCAAGTCATGTGAACCATGTCATGATAACCATTTTTTCACTAGCAGCCAAGCACAAATGGCATCTATCCTCCACCCATCTGGCGGGAGTAAGGAACGTGATAGCGGACGCTCTGTCTCGGTCAGTTCCACTAGAATCGGAATGGTCTCTGGACAAGCTCTCATTCCAGTGGATATGCCAAAGGGTCCCAGGCCTCCAGGTGGATCTTTTCACATCACAATCGAACCACAAGCTCCCGTGCTATGTGGCTCCCAACCTGGACCCTCTGGCTTATGCCACAGACGCCATGGCCATAGATTGGAATCAGTGGAAGAAAATATACATCTTTCCTCCAGTGAATCTTCTATTGAAAGTCCTGAACAAACTCAGGACTTTCAAAGGACAAGTCGCTCTAGTAGCCCCACATTGGCCCAAGAGCTACTGGTTCCCTCTACTTCTGGAATTGGGTCTCCGCCCTCAATGGATTCCCAATCCCAAGCTCTCTCAACAAGTACAAATGAGGACTGTGTTCGCTTCCTCAGGAATTCTCAAAACCCTAACTTTATGGACTTCATGAAGTTTGCGGCTAAGAGAGATGCAAATATCGATCCTCAAAATATCTTCTTCTTAGAATCGGATAAAAGAGAATCAACGTTACGTCAATATGACGCAGCGGTTAAGAAACTAGCAAATTTCCTGAAGGAAACACAATCTCGAACCATGACTACTAACTTGGCTATTACATTCTTCAGATCCTTATTTGAAAAAGGTTTAGCAGCCAGTACTATTACTACTAATAAGTCGGTTCTAAAGAAGATTTTTCAATTGGGCTTTAAAATAGACTTAACAGATTCTTATTTCTCATCTATTCCCAAAGCTTGTGCTAGGCTCAGGCCATCAGAGAGACCTAGCTCAGTTTCATGGTTCTTAAATGATGTTCTCAGATTGGCCTCAGACACTAATAACAATTCATGCAATTATATATCTTTACTAAGGAAAACACTCTTTCTTCTAAGTCTGGCCTCAGGAGCCAGAATATCTGAACTGTCAACTCTCTCCAGAGATCCAGGCCACATAGAATTTCTCCCATCAGGAGAAGTTCTCCTCTCCCCAGATAGAAAATCCTTGGCCAAAAATGAAGACCCCTTGATGAGATGGGCCCCTTGGAAGGTACCCCACCTTCCTCAAGACCCTTCTCTATGTCCAGTAACCACCTTACGAGCTTTCCTCTCAAGGACATCTACTAGATCTTCAGGTCCCTTATTCTTAAGAGAGAAAGGTGGCACCATTTCCTTAAAAGGAATTAGACAGCAAATCTTGTACTTTATTAAGGAAGCCAACCCAGATTCCTTCCCCAAAGTCCACGACATTAGAGCTGTAGCCACCTCAATTAATTATTTCCAGCATATGAATTTCGATGATCTTAAGAAATATACAGGCTGGAAGTCACCAACAGTATTCAGACGCCATTACCTGAAATCCTTAGAAGCTTTAAAATTTCCAGCAGTGGCAGCGGGAAACTGGCCATAGATCCAGATCTCCTTTCTACCTGCCTCACTAACATCCTTCCTGCGACCCTGCCACCAGGTTCACCACTAACCTATAAGCCTTAGTTGCAAAGGCTATAGAGTGAGGTTTTCCTTATTTTTTTGCTAGGAATCCTCACATTTGTATATACTTGACTTTGTATAAATTACCTTATGATTAATTGCCATAATTGTACTTTTATGATCTTTCTTAGTCATAAGAATAATCCAACTGATCTGAGTTAATTTAAGTGTAAATTCACTAGTTTGTAAATTTTACAAGATTATATTCATTTTTAGTTACTTTGCTTTTATTACTTTCCTTATTTTGTTTTGTTTTTTACCAAGCTTGTGGCCATTTCTCTGGTACTATTTCACAAAGCGACACAGGCTTGGCCCAGAAAAGGGATTTTGACGAAGGAAAATTCTATTTCTGGGCAAGGGCCCGTGTCGCCCAGTGAAAAACCCCCCTTTTTTATTGACCCCACCCTTTAGCCCAAGCTTGGTTCTCTGACATTCAAGGATGGCCGCTAGAGGCGCTGATGTTGGCGTGGGAGCGCTGGTGGTAGTAGTTGCTGACGCGGGCTGTGTATCAGCTCTCTCTAGCACGGGGATTTTGTGAAGGAGATATCTAAATGACAAGAGGCCCGTGGTAGTGGCTTCACTCGCCCCAGAAACCATACCGACACCCTCTTTTATTTAGGGTGAGCGAGTCAGAAAACTCTGACATTCCATTTTGGTTTTTCTCTGGTAATGTTAGCAATTTTTACCTTAGAAATATGAACTACAAGGATATTTTACTGGGCGACACGGGGCCTTGCCCAGAAATAGATTTTTCCTTCGTCAAAATCCCTTTTTTATGTTTATTTTCTCATTTTATTATTAGTATCTTATTATTCTTATTTTTATTTCTATAATTATTATTTTATTATTTTAATCTTAACTTTTAAAATTTTTTATATTTTTATTATTATTATTTTTATTTAATTATTCTTATTATTATTATATTTTATTTTATTATTCTATTATTTTACTGTTATTTTAAATTCAGTTTTATATTTTATCTATATTACTATTATTTTTACTTTTATTACTATATTTTATTTTTTATTTTTATACTTATTATTTTTATTATTTTTGCTTTTATTCTCTTTATTTTTATTTTTATGATTTTTATGATAATTTTTTTTAACTTTTAGTATTATTATTTATTTTTATTTTTATCATTTTTATTTTTATTTTTATTACTCCCTTCAACCACTTCTTGTCGAAGCTCTCTGAACGGGGATCCTACAGTAGTGGCATCTTCTCCCGCAAATTGAAGGAGGCAGCAAAGGAGTTGGGGACAAAAGAAGTCACAATTCGGCAGGTGGACAAGACGGTGGCCTTTGTTTTGATCAATACGGCAGAGCACCACCAAAAACTGAACTGACTGTCATCCTGTCCGGCAACACCAAGTTTGAGCGCTTGAAGTAGAACCCAACCGAAGACATTAAGAGAGAAGCTAACAGCATCATCAGTACTGTAAATGCCACAACAAATGCCAAACATCTCCCTCCTATCATAGGATACTACAATCTGGTATATCTGTATGGCAATGTAAAACTCGCAAAAATGAAAACTCTCTCTGGTCTATTATAAGCCAAATGCCAGCCCCTATTTATGCCCTAGCCAAGTGTGATGGTAATTGCTTCATAGCAAAGGAAGTTAAAGGAAAGGAGAACGCATTTTTCGAGAAGTTCGGCAGCAAGGAGGCTTTCGCGCCCGTGTTGGAGGCGCCTGTCTTCGTGGTTGTTCTAGAATCGGCAGGAGTGTTGTGGATCTCGTCGGGACGTGAGAAACGCCGCGATTTCTGATGTAATACCTCGTCTAGATTCATCTAAGAAGTTCTAGAAATCCCTGGAGTCGGTGACGTTCGCCGTAGGCTCCGCCCCCTAGAGTGACGTATAAATACGACGGAGGAAGTAGCAGCAGAGAGAGGAGATATTAGGAGTGATCGTAGTAGAAGGAAAAGATCGTAAAAGAGAGAGATCACCAGTTAGTAAGAGCCACAGATCAGATTATCAGTGAGAGATCAGCAGCAGTAGAGATCTTCCGTGAGATACGAGAAAAAAGGAACCGACGAAGTATCAATCAAAAGAAGAGTTGTGCGAGTGTTGGTTGGATATTGGTCTAGTCGTCTTCAGGTGTGGACGGCCGAGTTGTCTCTACGTTGAGCAGACTTCGGAGAAGAAAAGGGGAGAGTTCCTGTCTTACAAGTAGACTAGTTCCTGCAATACGGAGTCAAGAGGCGTCTGCAATTGCCGCTCTACTTTTATGAAGCCACCTCTTCGAAGTGTCAAACTGTTTAGCAAGTATTCTTATTACCTCACTGTTTCCCCCAGTTCATGCAGTGTAAGATTCTGTCTCTTTATGTAAATAGGAGATACCATTCTGCATTTACCTTTGTTAGTAAGCTTGTAAATAAACCTTTGTTGTGTTAGTGTTTCTTTCTATATTCGTATCCCCAGTTTCAGCTGTTTGTGCTGATATATATTTTTTTATTATTATTTCATATCGAACCTGAAGCGGACCTCTCTCAGAGGCCGTAACATTGTGACGACCTTTAGCCAGGATATTTCGACACCGTAACATTGTCTCTGAGATCACACAGATCCGTAACACCAAGCATGTGAACCATATTTTGACTCCCTACGTACCGAGTAGCCATAACCTACGTTCTTCAGGAAATGATTTTAGACAGTGTCTATAGGGACCAACCAACCCCACCACTCAACTTCCCTGAAGCTTCCTTGCGGACCCTCCTCAAGATTTGCACGAAGAACGACCCCCTTCTCCATCCACAGAGGCCAGATGTTCCGCCAGAAGAATGGTGTAGCAATGGGTTCCACTTCGGGCGTTCTATTCGCCAGCTTTTATACATGGGAACAGTGGAGGAAGAATCTTCGAGCAAATACGCTATCCCGGCAAGTGTGGATGATACATAGACGACATCTTTGCTCAAACCGACGATGAGGCAGAGGTAGAAGCTGTCCAGGGCATGTTCCGGAGGTGCAGAGTTCTGAACTACATCATTGAGTTCAGTACCAACGACAAGCTCCCTTCCTCGACGTCCTTGTGAGAAACCCCGAAATGGCCTTCATACTTCGATCTACACAAAGAAAACTAACTTAGGAATGTGCCTCAACGGTGACAGCGAGAGCCCCAACAGATTCAAGAGTACGATCGTCAGGGCTTTCGTAAGGAGGGGCCTTACCCACTGCTCGACCTGGCAGGACACCCACCAAGAACTCAACCATGTCTCACAAACTCGTCAACAAAGAAGTGCGATCAGCTCTGGACAGATGGTACAACAGGAAAAGCCCTCTCTGAACACCACCCAAGAGGTGCTTTTCCTCCCCAGAAACCTACGAAGAAATATACCAAACTATAACAATACCAGAACGAGAGAAGATTCTTTACAGTTTTGTTTATAAACAATGTAATATTTTTGCATATAATGTTCTTCTGTTATAATTAAGGATGCTCAAATTTAGGTACGCACTTGGATTCCCCATGGGAGTAATTTTTAAGATTATTTTTTTAAATATCTTAATTGTATTATTATTTCTTACATTCGTTACTATCATGTATACATACAGCGTAATTTTATTGCAAAATAGTTCTCATATTATTGGTCCCAGGTAAAAATCATAAGGGCTTTATTAGGCTAGTATAGCTTTCATTTTTGCTATAATATTGGGTATGTACTTTGTATTCCTATTTTTGCAAACATGAAGAAACTAAAGAGATCTTAGAAATAAAGACAAATAGGAGCCTCGTAATCTTACAATATGTAACTAAATTAATTACAATTATCACATCCTTCACACACACGCATGACTTCTGCAGTGCAAGTAGCACATAAAGATTTTTTATATTTCGTACAACTACTAATGGTGCGATTCTTCATACAATAAATTTTCACTTGGCAGTACTTCTTTAGGTCTCCTCTTTGGTTATTGTTTTCTGTTTCCTTGATTATTTCCCCTCTCATCCAATTTTTTTCTTTGCTGTATATTTACCTCTACTAATTTCTCTGACAGTTGTTCAAGGAACTCTTTCCTGGTAATTTTTTTCTGTCACTTACTTATAGATATCCAAAGCATTTATTAATGCCAGGTCCAAGGTGTTTTGAAAAGAATGTGCTTGTTCTCACTTTCGAGCAATTTGGTCCAAAATGTCAACGTCATATCGTTGGAACATTTAATTGTTTCTTGTGTCTTCTTTGTATTATTGATGGAGAGTTTCTCAGAACAAGTTTTCTTTAGCTTTTCCTTTATAAACTGTTAGAGTCATACCATCAGACTTATAAATCTTAGTTTTGTACAACTTGTCTTTCATGGTTTTCACTGTGACAGGCACTTCTCTTCTGTTTTTAGTCACAGTCCTTATTATACTGATTCCCTTTTTCTTCAGTTGCCTGGTTAAGTTGACAGATGTAAAATAGTTATCTGTTGTGACATTTCTCCCTTTGTTCAAATAGGGGTCCATCAGTCGCATGACCACATAATCAGCAACCCTCTCTTCTGTAGGATGATACTCTTCTTTTCCTACGTAAGGAAAACCATTCACCAGATATTTACTCTCCTTACTTTACCTAACCAATACTTCTGACCGTAGTTGTCAGGTTTTGATGCCGTAAATTGGGTAAAAGGGTACCTTGCCTTATTGGGGAAGAGCTGCTCATCAATAGTTATAAAAGGCCCAGGTTTGTAGCAAGTAATAATGTTATCCATAAGTTTGTTCCACGCTGTTGAGAATAATTTAAATTGATTAGTTTTGACTCTGAGAACGAGTAGATTTACAGTCAAATCGCAAGAACCGAAGAATTTCATTGAATTTATTCCTTGATAATAGCTTGCTTGCATAGTGGAATACCACAATGTTGCAAGTAGACAATTTTCTTGAAGCATGAGGAAAACGACTAAAAAAATTTAAGAAAAATGGTAGGAAGAAATCTGCAGGCCCATAATGAAACAAACATTATGTTAGAGTCTTGAATACGTAATGTAAAAATGTTTAGAAAACGACTTTTACAGTTTTTACTTGAATCTCGCTGAAAGGAGTCAAAATGGCATCCATTGAAAAAACTGAAAATTAAAATCTAAAGTAATCCAATCTATTCTTCTACAGTTGCAAGATGTAATATACTAAAAATCATAGAAGTCTTCAGTGAAATATGAGAAAGAACAGAGTCGAGAGCATTTTGAATGGTGGCAAGGAGTCAAAATGGCTCCATCAGCCATTCTAGTGTTAATGCAGTGCTACTTTTATTTTTATTTTTTTTTTATTTATATTTTTATTACTATTATTTTTCTAATTAATACTTTTATTTTTTATTAGTATTTTTGTTTTTAAATTATTTATTTACTATATTGTTTTGTTTGTATGGTGCTTTTACGTTGGCTTTACGCGACTTCCGAACCACGTCGAGAGTGAACTTCTATCACCAGAAATACACATCTCACTCCACAATGGAATGGCCGAGAATCAAACCCGCGACCACCGAAGTGGGACGCTAATACAATACCAACCATGCCGCTGGGGCGCTATATTGTTTTTATTTTTATTTATACTATTTATATTATTCTTATTACAATTTCATTATCTTTATTCTATTTTATTAACATTATTTTATCATTTCTATTATTATTAGTGTAATTATTTTTCTTTTACATTATTTCTATTCCATTTTTATTGGTATCTTACCTTTATTTATATCGTTTATTTATTTTATAATTATTTTATTATGTTTATAAATTTTATTTTTATTATTCCCTTTTATTTTTATTTTTTTCATTTCATTTTATTTTCAATTTTATTATTTTTATGTTTATTCTTATTGTTTTCAGTTTTGTTTTATTATTATTTTATAATTTTCATTTTCGTTTTCCTTATGATTATTCTTATTATCATTTTATTAGTGAATCATTATTATTACTTTTATTTTGAATTTTTATCATTATTTTATTTCTATCATCATTATTTTATTATATTTATTATTATATTACTATTGTTTATTGCGTTTTTATTTTTATTATTATTATTTTGATAGTTTTATTTTCATTCTTATACTTTTTAATTTTTATTATTGTTTTATTATATTTTTTTATTTTTACTATATTTTATTTTTATTATTTTTATTTTATTCTTAATTTAATTATATAATTTGTTATATTTTTATTATTTTATTATTCACATTTTAATTTTATTTTATTTCATTTTTATTTTCATTAAAATTTTTATCACTTTCATTTTCATATTATTTTTATTTTATTTTATATTTTAATTTTTTTTTTATTATTTTTTGTTTGCATTATTTTTATTTGCATTTTATTATCATTATTTTAATTTATATTTTTATCATAACTATTTGGTTATTATTATTTTATTTAAATCTTTATTTTTATTTTATTTCTGTTATTATTTTATTATTTTCATTCTTACATTTTTAAAAATTTTTATTATCGAAATCGTTGGTACTATTATATTTGTTATTTGTTACTTTATTATTTTCATAATTTTAATTATAGTATTTTAGTTCGAATTTTGGTTATTACTATTTTAAAAATATACTCTCAATATATTGTTTTTATATTTATTTTTATTTTATATTATTTTATTTTATTAGTTTTTTGCTTTATTTTGTCATTTTTACATTAGTTTATTATTTTAATTTTACTTCATTACTTTTATTTCAATATTTCGGAAGAAGACCCTCTCTCTCTTAAGCATGTTTTGTTAAAAATGGTTGCTGCCTCAGCACTATTCATCTTGTTAAGGGTCTTCTCTATTTTTCTGATGACAGCTTTCTCACTGTTGCTTAGACTGGCGAGTGATGGTAAAATCCGTTTGTCGAGTCATTTTTAGTGTTTATTATTCTTGTACTAAATAATGTTGCTTATACAATGTTCCCCCTTTCTCTCTCTCTCCAACACATTTCGTCCAGATCTACAGGACATTGTCCAGCGATGAATGCCGAGGGAATGAATTCTAGTGGTTGTTTGAGATTAAGATGGCCTTATACCAGCATGGGCTATTGCTCATAGAGCAGCCCGTAGGTCATATGAATATTTTGCAGGTGGAAAGGATATGTGGTGAGCCTTTATTATAATGGATATGCAGGTGAGATGGTATGGTTGTAAAAGTGAAATAAAAGATGAACAGGCGAGGTTGCAGACTCCTTTGAACCCTAAGATACCCATCAGTAGGAGAAAAAGATAGATAGCCGCGAGTACTGGTCAGTCAAAGGTAGCCAGTAGGGAAAATCGAAATAATTATCGTCGGAGAAAAACGAAAAAAATAACACAACTCTATGGAGCTACAATACCATATTTCATTACTTGAAGACAGGAAAAGCATCTATCGATAGTGTTAGAGAACGATGAGAGAAAAACGAAGAATCATCAGTTTTAGAAAAAACAAAACAGAAGTTAGTAACAGCTTAGCGGTAGTTTGATTGACAGTTGAAAAATTCGGTTGTTTGACGTGAGGGCAGCCGAAAACGGAGGGGAAAGGAAGGTTGTTTGGTAGTAAAACAAGCAATTAACTGCCAACTAAATAGTTAACAATTAAGACTCGTGGAGATAAGGATACTCTTCTTCATAGACGTAGTCATGGATATCTATTTCATATTTCATGGACTCTGTATAGATTTCCTTTGCCAACGTCGTTGAGAAGCTCTTCCTGGCTGCTTTAACGGTTTTGATCAGAAGTGCTTCAAGCTCCGTGGTAGTGAGAAAGACATTTCTTGCGATTAATATGCCGTCGTCAATATCGATTTCAATTGTACCAGGGAGACGTACCATAGACCGTATCCTCACGTGGATTTGTTCATCTATACGTTGGGATGGCAATTCTTCTGTCTGGGTTGCTGTTTCAGAGTATAACGGTTCTTCAGTCTGCATATCTTCGTCCATCTCTTGAACTGGAAATTCTTCAGTCTGGGTCCCTGTTTCTACACGCAGAGCAGGAATCGACAGCGGTGCAGGGGTTGGGGGAACGACCTGAGGGGTTGGGGGAACGATCTGAGGGGTTGAGGGAAAGACCTGAGGTGTTGGGGGAACGACCTGAGGGGTTGGGGAAACGATCTGAGGGGTTGGGGGAAAGACCTGAGGGGTTGGGGGAACGCCCTGAAGGGTTGGAGGAATGAACTCAGGGGTTGAGGAAGGTTGGGGAGCGGGAATGTGGTAGTAGAGAAGGTGAGGGGTTGGGGTTATAGCGCCGGGGTTAAGAAGGTTGGGAGAAGGAAGCTTGAGTGGTTTGTGGTACAGGAGGCAGATTCGTTCTTGGATCGAATCTGGGGTTGATTGGAGGTCTCCTGGGTGGCAAGGTTTTCGCTCTCGAGGTCTTGTAGGTGGAGGAGGGATGTCCTTCATCTTCCAAATTTTTTCAATTCTGGCAGGGCATCCTTTAAACCAATCATGGTGTTGCTGGTTACAGTTGGTGCCTCTGGCTGCATATTTCGCAGATGTGGTCAGACTTACATTCATTCTTGTGGTGGCCAAACCTCTGACACTTGAAGCATCTCAGAGGCTCTGGAGTGAAGGCTTTGGTAACGTAAGTGCCGAGGATTCCAAGGCTGACCTTGAAAAGTATCTGTCCCTTAAAGGTGGCTTCGATCTTTAGCGTTTCATCACCATTTTTGCCTGTGCGCATCTCGATTAGTGTATATGTATTTGGGAACTTTGACGATCATCCCCTTGCTGACTTTTGAAGCAGGACCGAGTAGAACACACGAGCTGTCGTTCTTCAGGAGTTCGGCAGATTTCTGTTCTTTGGGAGTAATGGTGAATTCTCCCCTCAGGTTTGGTCTGGCAGTGAGATTCGCTCTGGGGTACTTTTTCTCGAGGGCCAGCACATACAACGTCTGGCCTTCGTTGCTGACAGCTCTGAATATTGGTAGTGCTGGGAAATCTGCATAACTCGTCGTATTCGGCGCCGATGTCGAGGGGAGCTGGTTATTACTGGTGGTAATAAGGGCCAGAGTCTTCTTTTGCTTCTTTTTCTTTTCCTTTCTGACAGTTACAAAGCCTTGGTCGCCTTCAGGGGGCAGGTCCTCCTTGGGGATACCAGGCAAGAGGGGTCTCTTGGAAGCCATACATAATACAACGCATAAAAGTCTGACACAAGAATTATTATGCAAGACGATTCTAGCGGCTAGTCCTTCTCTTTTTAACCTGGCAGTGCAGCCTCTCAAGTGCAGTTGGGGAATCCCTGGGGCAGGTCAAATTTTCATTGGTTCCTGGGAAGTGACTAATACAGCGAGTGTTCTCAAGCCGTGCAGACCTCCTCAGGCAGGCGACATCACTGGAAGCCTTCTGAATGGCTTCTATCTACGTGACGTCATCCCTGGTACTATTCTCGTAGTTATATGTTCCACGTCCAGTGTTTGTCATCTAATCTGGTATTTCTTGGGGACTGGTGCTCTCGTTGGGTGGGAGGGGTGTGGTCCTCCTCACACACGTAGGCAGCAGGAATGCTTCTTGTGTAGTGTTCAGCAGAGGCTTTTGCTCAAGGATGAAAAGTGCTTCTAGGAGGCGCAGATGTCGTGGGTCGAGGGCTCTTCCAATGATTTTTATATTCCTGATAACGTAGTCTCTCTTGATATTCTGTTGGTGTGCTGCAAGGGCGTGCTTCCTGTTGGGGCCCTCCTGGGAGTGGCAGGATATCCTCTTCGACAGGCACATCATTGTCATACCAATGACAGGGGTGTTCCTAGACATTTTGGGGCCCAAGGCCACAGTCCCATTTGGGGCCCCTCTTATAGGGTGGGGGGCGAACGAAGTGAGCCAAAGCAGCTGGGCGGTTCGGGGGGGGGCTGCTGTAAGCCTCCTCCTGGGGACATTTTTAAAATATGAGCAATTGTAGGATAATATGAAAGGCACCTGTAAAATCAAATTTCAGAAATTTTATTTCTTAAACTAGGTGTACATTGAATAACTGAAGGTCCACTTATCCAGTTTAAACATGGTAAAAATGAGGATAACAGTAATGTACTCTGATGGCAATATGATGTGTAGGGAGTTAAATGAATCATTATTGCTGGAAGGGACTCCATTATTTAAAGGGAGGTAGATCAGAGTGAAGGGAGTTAGAACAGAGTGAATGGAGGTAGAACAGAGTGAAAAGAAGTTAAAACAGTGAAGGGAAGGTAAAACAGTGAAGGGAAGGTAGAACAGAGTAAGGGGAAGGTAGAAGAGAATGAAGGGAAGGTAGAACATGGTGAAAGGGAGGTAGGACTGGGTGAAGGGAGGAAGAACAGAGTGAAGGGAGGTAGAACAGAGTGAAGGGAGGTACAACAGAGTAAATGGAGGTAGAACAGAGTGCAGGGAGGTAGAATAGAGAGAAAGGAAGGCCAGATTCATTGAATCATTTGAATGTGTATTATCTAGGCAAATGGGGCCATTATGGGGACCCTCAGCGGATAATTAGGACCCTTATAAGATGTAATCAATTGCCTTAGATCGGCCCTGCCCTTACCCCAGTCAACATTACCCATCCTCCTCCGATCCGTATGAGAACGTCTATAATGGGCTCTACGATTGGGAGGGGACCCCTGGAGAACCTTATTTCTTTTATATAAAATTTTTGTTACATTTTTGTTCACAAAATTGGAAATTGGGGCTTTTTAGTGGGCCCGAAACTTCGAGTCCAAATATAAATGGGGCCCTTAACCATTTTGGGGCCACTGGATTTAAGCTTGTTCTGTCATAGCAGCAATGGTTAAATTTTGCCCTCAGGAACGCCACTGCTCTGGATTATATATATAAGGTCTCCTATTACCTCTGTTATGAGAAAAATTATTATTAGTATTAGCATTACCCTGGTCGTTACCTTTATCATCATTCCTAGCATTATTATCATTATAATTATTATTCCTACCTGTTTTAACCCAACCAGACTTCACATTTGTCATTATTCCCCCTAACTCATTTTTATGGGATAGATAATGCTCATCACTAGCAATGGCTACCTCCTGAACGGTCTCAAGTTTTAAGTCTTCGAGGTGAATCTTCCGTTTATCCGGCACACACCTTTTAAACTCCTCCACCAACATTAATTTCTTCAATTTATCAAAATCCACCACTTCCTTGGACTTAAGCCAATCACTAGCAAATTGTTCTTTTAACCTTCCAAATTCAACAAATGCTGCTCCCTACTTTTTTGTAAGTTCCTGAAGCGTTGCCCTATAGGCTTCAGGGACTTCAACCTTGCTGCTATTCTTTCAAATGATATAAAAAACTGCAATATTATTTTCTTCAAATTTTTGAGAGCCTGCACTAAATTAATAACAGGCGTTATAGACCTATTTTGGGAAGGGGGAAGGGAAGAAGAGGGGCCTGCACCTCTCATGGCAATCTCATGCTGCCTCTCCTTTTCTCTTTCCTCTGCCTTAAACTTTTCTATTTCAAACTCCATCTGTCTCAGAGCAATTTGCCTATCCAAAATTTCTATAGACAACATTCCTTTATCAGATTTCACTTCTTGTCCTCCACCTGCCTTTACAATTTTTATATATAGCTTTGCAATAGCAATACACCCTTTCTTATGGACACTTCATATTCCTATTCAAAATGCTGTGCTACAATTTCCAAGTCCTCCCTAGTCATTGAGTCTAGAAGTTTTTTTCCCAACACTTGCAGTAACTTAAGGTAGTTTTAATGGTGGGTTGTGGAGTTAGCAACTGATGTCTACCAATGTTTAAGAGAGGTAAACCTTAGGTGGTTAGAGTTGTGCTTGTCCGGGTCCTGCGGTAGTAGCAGGACAAGGTATTCCTCTTTCTTGGGAGGGTTATATGCTATTAGACCTTTCATCATCACATTATTCTCATTACCTTGTTATGGCATCCTAGACAATGGAGATGTCTAAGGTTATCAGACTCTATGTTACACATGATGAATAAGTTTCTTTGCATGGGTGGATTGCTATGGGGTACGTCAAGATGACACAATTCTTCAGTCTTAGTCCCATATAGGTTTACTAGGGTGGTAAGTGTACTTTCCAAAGGTATAAACTTACAGACTTCTTATGTGTACTTTCCAAAGATACAACCTTACAGACTTCTTTACTGTGCATCAGGATTCTAACACTTAGACAAAACTGCCAAATCTTGTAGATTAGAACCGCTTTAAGGCTTTAATGTCGAGCAAACAATTTTATTCTTCCCTGCCTAAACAGAGATTCAGGCACTATTATAATGAAACAAAGGCAATTTCTTGCAAACAATGTCAATTTTTTTTCATACAAATCCACTAATTATAAAAATTTTCCAATCATCACTGCCCTGTTCTCATCAAAGGTGCAATTATACCAAGAATGAACTTGGTTGCCTATCAAGTAGAAGGGGATCTGATAATAACATACAGAATAAATCTACAGTACATCTTTCTTTAGAGAATTGATGTCTGGAACATTTAGTTAGCTTATGAAATTACCATTATTAGTAATGAGTTTGTATAATAACTCATTTTGCTTTCCAGAAATTAAAATTTCACAAAATTTTTGCTGACTGTTACTAAAGCACACTACAGTTGCTGCTGCCTGGTTTTCACAATGATGTTCATAACTCAATCACTAGCTCATTTTTCTGAACATTTAGCAAAATAAGAGTTAACATACCTGGCTACTTTTAGTGAGAAAATTTTAATTTGTGATAAGAGAATATAAAAACAAATTATTGACTAGTAGCTCACTGACTAGCTCTCAAAGGCAGCAAGTTACACAAGTTATATAGTAAGTGGCATGCTTGGAAGTGAACTTTTTTTATTATAAAACTGTTACCGAGTTGCTATTGTAAACTAAAAAAATTTCATTAATTTCTTTGATGCCAATCTAAACAACATTTTGAAGACTCAAAAATTGTGCATTATTATTATCAGAGATGACAGATCGAAGTGTCATCCAGAGAAATGTGTTATGCATTACAGTATGAAGCAACAATGTGAATAAAAGATTGTGCTGTGATAGTAGCCAGGAGTTGACAAAATTAAATGAAGTGCCATGGTCATTTTGCTATAACTTAGCTGGATGTTTTCAACAGGTCATGAGTTATTCTTGATTTAGTGATAAAAATTTAATCAAGAGTAAATTACAAAGTTAGATACCTTGGGAGGAGGAACCCTGACAGAAAAGATTGAGAAGTAAAAATGCAGAAAGCAATAAAGCCAATACAGCTGGGGCTGAAGGGATGGGGCATAGAACATTTAAAACAGTTTGCAGTTGGCTCTCTATTGGCTAAGTTAATTTATTTAAATGGGGGAAAACCATTAACAGGAATAATTAGTTGCATACAGGTATCTCCTTCTTCTTAACCTATTCTTATGAGTTAATAGGCACTTACAGCAGCTATAGTGGATTCACACCAATCATGCATTTGATGTTTAGGCCCATCCCTTACGACGCTCCTCATTGGCTGTTGATAAGCCAGTCACAGGGCTGGAAACTCAGTCTCACGAGAGAGTTCACATAAGAAGGACGTATGTTCCACGTCTTCTGAGGGATACTTTTGAAAGACATATCCCTCAGGAGACGTGGAACATACATCCTGCCTATGTGAACTCTCGAGAGAGACTGAAGGTTTCCAGCCCCGCGATTGGCTTACCAACAGCCAATCAGGAGGGTCATACAGGACTGGCCTAGACATCAAATGCACGGATGACGTGAATCTACTATAGTATTACATCATTTCTGCATATATTATGCAGAAAAGTTGAATGGAAGTTGATGATAAATATCTACAGTGCTGCAATATTACAGAACCTACTGTCTTACACATGACAGCCAGCTCTGAGGAATCAAGTTGCTTACGCTGAAGATTATCTTGATGCAAACAACTAACTCCAAGGGGGTCACGTAGTCTATGGTATAGTTAAGCTAAAACCCCATTTAATACAAAGTTATTTATTTACATTACATATACATTATTAAGCTTTCTTTTTCAGAGAAGCATCATATACAACATTTATTTGTAGGCACACCCGAGTGCGAAATGTTCTGTGAAGTTCTTCCTCAGCTTCTCTTATGACATTAGAGATACGAAATCCTCCAGACCCAACTATAAATCGTGTTAATCCTTTTCTTCTGCAGCCCACTTGCACACTAATGTTCATCAACTCTGGAAAATTATAAGGTAAAGCATTTTGTAGTTTCAATAGTATCACTATTGTATTTCACACAATATAAACTGATTTATTATATCTATATATGTAGAAAAGACTTTAAAGTTTCACAAGAACTTTTAGCATACCCATATCGACAACAAGCAAAACTTGACAAGCAGTCATAATTCTAAAATATACACGCAGTAGAGAACAAAAATCATGACCTAAGGCCAAAGAAAAAATTCACTGGAAATAAACAAAACTGGCTATGAAAATATTGCACATTAAGTGAGGCAGATAAAATAAAAATCGTGCAAATGATGATATAAGATTCAAATTTGGCACAAGTGTCCTCCACGGTATGCTAATCAAATCTGCTCGATTGGCCAAATGAAAATCCAAGATGGCATCCATTTTCAAGATGGCCACCAAAATAACCACCCGAAGTATATGTTTTGCTTAGAAATATTTGTAGTTGTCTGATCTGCATGGTCTAAGTGTGGATTCCTATGTTTTGAAGCCTGCTGAACTATATTTTCCTGTTTAAAAAGCACTTTGAGACATATTTCTCAAGATGACCACCAAGAGGTTTGTCTTTCTTTACATAAGTTTTGTCCCGGCTAGTACATTTTAAAGTCATGCATACCGTGCTGCTGTTTCTCGATCTGCTACTGTTCACATATGCAGTTGCAGAGTGATGTGCAGGGAAGCTCTGCCTGAGAGCACTTGCATCTTCCTTTGCAAACCTTCTTACAGGAGCACTTTGTCAATTCTTGACAGCTTGCTGCAATCGGTGGTAGTGTTGTCCAATGTATCTGCCATGTTTCTCCTTTCAGCTGGACTGCTCAAGTGTGGATTACAGTGGGTTGCCTGGCCCGAGATGATCCCAGCCTGGTAGGCTGCATGCTTTGCATGTTCTCTGAGGGCTGCCTGTGTTGGTGGAATTGAGTTATACAGCCTCTGCTTGCGGGCAAACAGATCTAGTCTTGCTTCGTCCACACCAGTGGCTGTGCTTGATCTGTCGTACAAGAGGACAACGAATCTTTCCAGCTTCTGCATGTCAAGATCACGAATCAATGTTGGATGCTGGCTGAAATTGATGAATGTTTCAGTAATATCATCAAATACATTCCAAGTCTGCCATGCAGATTTCTTCGCTTTCCCAAGGAAGGCAGACACAATGTCATATCCAGTGAATGCTTGAAGCTGCCTCATGAACTGGAATCCATCACATATGGGCTCCTTGGCCAAAGGCAATCCACATTTCCGGACGACCTAGTTTCTGGAAGGATGGCAGTACAGATACTGCTATGACTAGCACATCTGTGTCATTAGTCTTGATGATTATAGACTTGCTCCGGTCAGTCATTGCATCCCTAGCGTGAACAAACATTCGAATGTCAGCTTCTTCATGACAACATGGGGACACAGCAACCAGAGACTTCACTGTGTTGCTAATGGCATCCTCTCCTTTTGTGACAATGACTGTGCTTGTCGTTTCTGCTGCACACATCTTTTCAGCCAGGAAGTGAAACAGTTCAGTCTTGTTGCTGGGGTCACGAAGGAAGCTTAGCCAGTTTCCTGGTGTCTTGCTTGTTCTTGTCACTCTTCACCTGATTCCTTTCCCCCTTTTTTACCTCATCTCTAATTTTAGACTTGATTTCTTGTATACATCAAAGACTATGTCCACCCGCTTGTACCGAGCACCATAGGATTCCACCTTTGGGATGATGTCTTCTTTGGCATAGTCATTAAATGTCTTTGAAGTACATGGAGGTGAGAATTGCTAAGGGCTGAGCCATCAATGATGATTGTATCTTCCTTTGGTTCTCCCACTGGGACATTCACTTGCGCTTCAAGAATTTCAACCTGTTGTGACTTCTGACATATATGAAGCTTGCCACTGTCACTGAGAGATGCAGGGTATGACTGATTCTCACGCTTAAAGAATTCTTGCAAGTCACACTGTCTGTTCTGGCTTGAGATGAACAGTCGCGAGAATAACTGACAGTCACCTTTTAGGACTTTCTCCTTAGAAATTCCTTCAGCCTGTTTTTGTTTGAAGAAAGAAACAGAGTTCTTCATTGGATGATAGAAAAGACTTTCAGCTTCATCCTCTAGCCCTTTCATAAATGATAGGAACTGCTCTTTCCCTCGCCGGTGATGTGTAGCTACCATTCCAGCTAGAGTTGGGCCTGCAATGTTCTTTGTATCTATCACCATCAGGTCTGCTGATTCTTCTTGGAATGGGTTACCCATCTTCTGCATCATTGTAGAGAGTGATTTCACCTTTTCAAAGAAAGATTTCCGGGCACTTGGTGTCTGCTCGTGGTGTCTGCTGCTGTATGTGGCATCCTTCATACCAGGCATGGCCTCGTATCCAGCTAGTACCCGAAAAACTTCAGATCCAGCAACCATCCACCTACGAGTGCTGACGGGTCTTCTGTCAACCCAACTGCTCCTCCGTTACCTTTGATCAATGCATTATTGTGCTCGTGCGCTTGATCAATCGTCATGCCCGAGAATTCTCTTCTCGACTTGTTGATGACGAAGTTACCATTGTGAAACTCCTTGGCCATGTCTGGAAGTTGTTGTTCGAGTGACGACATATCTCAGAGGTGAATAGTGATCCACCAGGCATAGTTAACATTGTTATTTGCAAACAAGTAAGGCACCAGTTCTGAATGTGCTTAATGGTACAAGTTGACGCCTCCTTCTCTGAATGAGTGGATGAGGGTGAATATCGTGAGTTCCATGTCCAGCACCAGACTCCAAAATTGGAACTGTAGACTGTCTTTCTTCCATTTTTCAAACCAATCCTCAAAGGCTATTTTTGATGTGCTAGACTCTTCAGAGCAAAAATCATGATATGCATTCTTCATCAGTTTGTACAAGCTGCATGCTGTAATCTGGTGTGCTTGACTTGTCTTTGTGACACTGGATGAAGACAGGTAAGACTCTGATGTACCAGATTGAGGCCACCCCTGCTTCCACAACGGCACTGTCTCGTAGTAATGTTCCTATCAATCTCAGTGAAGCCATTTCTATATAAAGGCCTCCGAACATGACAATGAACTTGTCCTCTCCATATTCTTCCCACTTCCACTGTATTTGTTTCGCCAGAGCATACAATGGTTGGTCAGCAATAATTACAGGTGTCTGCTGTGGGTTCAAAAAAGCCACTGCATGCTTGATAGTTGCAACAGTGTGTGCCTGGTCTCGCCACATAGGCATCATTGCCAATATGCTCACTTCAAATGGACGGCTCCTTTTCTGTGTTGCATGATATGCTGACTGCATCAGCCACATTCTCAGTGAGGAAGACTTCCTCCAACCAAGAATATTCTTCTTTCAAATGTGACCTGATAGACTCTGGTGCTGGTAAGGATTGGCTTGCAACTGGAGGAGGATTGGGGTTTTTCGTGATGTATGCTGGTCGAATATTGGTGTATGTTTCTGGAAGCTCTGGAAATTTTTTAACCTTCATTTTTGACTCTATATCTAGTTTGAGTGGCTCACACTCATCACTAGGATTTCGTGTGTTTGGATGCTGCAAAATGGATACACTTGTACCATGTAAAGATGTTTCAGCTGTGGTCGCAGTCGGATTATGATCTATGTTGTCAACTGCTCCAGTTGTGAACAAATTCTTTCTCAAGACTGGGGGACAGATTACTCCATCTTCCACATACTGTGCAACAACTGCTTCTCTTAACTGTGCTGAGATTTCTAGGACTTGGTCATATGATATGCTGGGCCCATTCTCATGGAGCCTTTAAATTATTTGTCTCATTTTCGTCTTGGCAAACACATACAGGCCCATGTAGATTGCAAAATGTGGCTCCCGGTCCTTGGAATGCCTGTGGACATCCGTTCCTTCCTTGTATTTGGCGAAGCATTGTACTGTAAAAGTTGTGATGTAGCAAAGTCTGATTTCGAACGGAAGCACTGATGGTGGCACAGCCTGTTCTAAGTCTTTGTCAGGAATTTAGCTGCTGAAATTCGACTTCTGACGGAGTATGTCTTGTCTTATTATCCCAGCAGTTTTTGCTAGATGGATCGCTTCACCATAACGGGATGCTTCTGATAGGATTAAACCTACATCATTTTCAGCAGCCAACAGAACTTCTCGTCCTTGATGATTAGCTTGCAGCTGTGGAATGTGCAAAAGCAGCTGATCCTGGAGTCAAGTAGAATGAACATCGGGCGAGTCAACACCAAGCTGTTCCAGCCTCTGCTTGTAAAGCTTGGTCAAATTAGCAAGCTTGAAAATCGGTGGCCTCTCACTGACATTTTTCATTTCGCAGATGTAGGTGACTAGTTCAGAGAAAGCAATTGGATATGCATCCTTCAGTGTTCCTGTGCTTTTTCTTGTACCCGCACCTTTAGGTATGCCCATTCTCGATTATACAATGCCACCAAACAGCCAGGGTGATATTTCACTTCTTGGGCTATTACATCTCCTGCACTTAGTTTGGCGAGAAGTTTTGTATCACTGCTAAGTGTTTTGGCACATTCATTTATTCTCCTATTCACTTGCATTGTCATTGCTTCTCTAAGCTCCCTTCCTTCAGTTTCGCAGAAGCATTCTTTTGTTTTAGTTTCTTGGAGCTTTCGTGGAATCTTACTTCTACTGACCTCATCACTAGTACCTACATGACTTGCTCTTTTTTTCAGCTCGGTGTAACTTTGTGTTGTTGAACAGAAGCCTGCAACTCTCATGATATTGTGCCTTACTTTTTCTCAACGCTTCCTCTATCCCAGAACCTTCGTCACGTCTTGCAGGGTCTAGCTTGATTAGTAGCGCATTGAGTGAATGAAACAGAGGAATATTCTTTGCCAGGTTTGTATATCCATCATCTCCTCTTCTGGCAGGATTGGCCTGGGGAAATTTTAGATCTTCTTTCTTAACCTCCTGACACAGGCAACACTTGGTCCAGTCTGTTTTCCATGATCATCCAGTAGAGTTCACATCCATGATTACGATGAAGTCCAGGGTTGAGGGTTTATCCTTTTACCACCCTGTACATGTAATAGTATAATAGGACTCTTATGTGCTGTAATATACAATAGGCGCTTTCCTGTATAGGATACAACTAGGTTCTTGCACTGTGCCATACTCCCAGTCCGATCGTTCACCCAGTGTCATAAGTCCCATGCGATCTGTACACCATCCAGATAACTAAAACCCTATTATCCTTAGTTCAGCTCTCCAGTGCTGGCACATCCTGTCCATTCAGGTGCAGCTGGCTAATGGATTTAGGGTTGATTAGGCAGCATTTGGGATATTAGTAGGTTGTTGCAGTATGATGCAAACATAAATTTCCTACTTAGCTGACAGTGAACCCCCATGCTGAGTTTCACAGCAGTGATGTCACCAAGTGCCTTGGTAGTGCCCGACAATCACTCCTTTAATACAGTGCCTTAACCATGTTATAAACTAGAAAATATACATCAGCAGGCTGAAAAACAAAGGAATCCACACTTAGATCATACAGTTCGGACAACTACAAATATTTCTAAGCAAAACATCAACTTCGGCTGATTAGTTTGGTGGCCATCTTGAAAAATGACCGCCATTTTGGATTTTCAATTGGCCAATCGGGCAGATTTGATTAGTATCCCTTGGAGAACAATTGTGCCAAGTTTCATGCTTGTATCATCATTTGCACGATTCTTCTAAAAATTTACTCCTATCTGCCCCAATAATTACATTGCCCTAAATTTTTGTATTTTTGGCTATGCAGGTAAACTACGTGTGGTTAATTTTTCTCAAGGTTTAAAAGTTCAAACTCAAGTGTTCAGTGTATACTGACATAATTTAAAGTACCCGCTGTATAAGTATTGTTAAATTTACAATTAACAAGTGTCTTCTAAGAATAGAAAGTGTCACTCTCTGTGTTATCTGGTAATCACTTGCTCAGAAATTCTGAGTTGTTTGCTTAAATAAAGTGTAATGAACTGTACCTGGACTTCAGAACAGGCAATCGCACTACTGCTAAATGGCATTTTTATAATAAAATAAGATTTTATGTATACTTACCTAGTAGTTATATAGTTATGGTTTCTAAACCGTCAGCAGCTAGAACTTTGAAAATTCACATTAGCGCTATATGTATTGTTTTGGCTAAGCAACAACCCCTGCCCACTACTGGGGGAGAGAGGAACCAACTCAGCACTGGTTTTCAGTTGTTTATGCCCTATTATCCATGGAGGGGAGGCGGGAGGGCTTCGATCATGTAACTATTTGGTAAGCATATACATAAAATCTTATTTTATTATAAAAATGTCATTTATATGTATGCAACTTACCAAGTAGTTACATAGCTGAGTCCCACATTGTAGGGAGTGGGATTCAAGGAGATATACATAATTTTTAATAAATAAAAAGAATGCACATAGTGCTAGCTTTAATTAAAATACTTGTTGGTTCCTTACCTGTTAAGGGACCTGTACAGATCATTAGTGCCTCTGGATTATGCTCATCTTAACTAGTAGAGACGTGGTGGTATAGCCAAGGGTCGTCCTCTGCTATGTGGGATCCATGCAGCTAGGGAATGCTAGGTCTACATTGTCAAGATGCCCCTCCCTAGGGCGCAGTACCAATATCAGCATAACAAAACCAGAGTAATTATATCACCACCAAAACAATTCTAGAAAACATACCCAACTGTAATTAAACAACTGACGGGTACTCCAAGTACAATAATAGTACCCCTAGACTACTATAAGACAACAACCTTGTTCAAGGCGAAGAGAATAACTAAGGAAGGAGCAACTCCCTATACACCCTTGCCCAACACTGTGCCAGCAACTAAAAAAGGACACAGGGTACTGCAATTGTCATAAATACTTCCAATATCCTGCAAGTAATGACATGCTAACACTGACTTACACTTCCAATTGGACAATGGAAGTTAACAAGAGGTTGTGCCTAAAAGAAAGAGAAGTAGCCACCGCCCTTACTTCGTGAGTTTTAACATTAATAGAATCAGACTCTGAATCTTTCAGCTTAGAATGGGCCTCTAAGATCAAGTTTCACAAGAAGAAGGCCATAGCATTCTTAGATAAAGGGCGTGTGGGGTTCCTCACAGAACACCACAGGTGATCGGAAGGGCCCCGAATCTTCTACGTTTACTGTCAATAATATTTCAGAGCTCTGACCGTACACAAAGACTTCGCTTTATCTTCTGGACCTATCAATTCTGAAGGATTTTTAATAACAAAAGAGCAAAGCCATGGCCTTGGACGGAGTCTCGTTTTTTGCTAAAAACCTAAAGTTAATACACAAACTACATTACCTCAGGCAAAGCCCACTCTCTTGTACAGTGAGTGGAGTTTGCTTACTATTTTTGCCGTAGACAAAGCTACTAGAAAGATTGTAAGGTCTCTAATAGAAGCCGAATTCAAAGGCTCAAACTATGGTACGATTGCGGTATACTATGCATAAACAATGTCAAAGATTAGCTACAGTTAAGGGTATAATATAGTGGAATACTTACAGTACATGTTTAGATACCTAGGATAACTGCAGAAGCTAGCGTTAGTATAGCTATAAACAACGTCCCTTGTCAGTCTTATTCATTCACAGTAAGTCTTATGGTCTTAGTAGGATAAAGCAGAAGTATTGTAAGTATGCATGCCTAATAGTCTGGACAGTAACAGTAGTTAATGGTATGGTTTCTTAGAAAGCATTGTTTCTAGTTGAAGCCTTGCCAGTAGTCAGTCTGTCTTCTTCTTCTTCTTCTTCTGAATCTCTCAGTTGAGACATTAAGTCTTCTTAGTTTTTATAATAGGAAAGATGATTGAATAAGATAGAAATATTATGATACTGCACCCCTCCCCCCTTAGTAAAGAAATCTCCCTTATGATATATTGCACCCCTTCCCCCCTTAGTAAAAGAAACCCCCTCCCCTTATAATACTGTAACCCCCTTTTAGAAATTAGCTGGGATTACAAATCCATCTTAACAACAGGTCCTCTAGCTCGAGAGGACCGTCTTATACTAGGATACAGGGAAGTAGGACTAGCAAGTTCCAAACTTCCCTGAATAGATGGAGAAGACAACTGTGTTGCTTCATCTGAAACAAGTGGTCTCATCGGAAAATTAGCTGAAGCATCAACAGGTGGAGTCTGTTGAGGTGATGGAGGAAAAGTTCTAGTAATCATCTGGTCCTGGTGACTCTTTACTACATTTCCTGAGGGTAAAGCACATTTGTAGGATAGGGGACCTGTCTGCTTGACAACAGTGGAAGGGATCCACTTAGAACCACCTGGGGTATAATTTCGAATAATTACTGGTGATTCAGGTAAGAGGCGCAACTTGCGAGGAGTGCCTGTATGCTCGTCTTTTGCACTTGCTAATGGTTCATAACCCTAGATGACATACCATCAGGAGGCCATAATAGATCCAACCAAGAACGCAAGTGTCTGCCAAACAATAACTCTGCTAGAGACATACCTGTAGTAATATGAGGAGTTAACCTATAGTTGAATAGAAATCGGTCCAAAGTGTCCTGAATAGATGACTTGGAAGTATGAAGTGCCTTCTTCAGAGTTTGCTCCATTTTCTCTGCTAACCCATTAGTAGAGGGTTTATATACTGCTGTGGTTATGTGCCTAATACCACCTTCTTCCCAGCTGGTTCCCATTTTTATATGGGGTCACCATTTCAGATGAGCCGTTTCCATCTATTTCTATCCTGCACTTCTGCCTCATCAATTCCCTTCTCATGTAAGTCTCCTCTCACAGAGTCCTTTCATCTCTTTCTTGGTTTCCCTCTTCTTCTTCTTCCTCGAACCTCCATCCCCATAGTATATTTCCCAGCATAGTCCTCATCTCTCCTCAACAGGTGTCCATACCATCTCAGCCTCCCCTCCTGCACTTAGTTTGATATTTCCACCACCTTAGTCGACCCCCTATGTAGTTATTTCTGATCCTATCCTCTCTTGTCATACAGCATTGCTGTTCTTACCACCATTCTTACAAAAATCCTTGAACTCTTGAGAGATAAAACACAGACCATTATCAAAGACAATCAAAATAGGAAGACCAAACCATGAAAAAGAATGTTGTAAACACTGAATAGTCTCCTTAGCAGTAGTACCGTATGTAGGATACACATCCACCTACTTGAAGTGTGCGTCCACTACCACAAGAAAATAGTGACCACCTACAGGTCCAGCGTAATCAATGTGAAGTCGATGCCATGGGTAGGTAGGCCATTCCCAAAGATGCAGTTCCACCTTAGGCGTTATTGCTCTTTGAGATAAACACTCAGGACATGAGTTTGTCAAACTTACCAAGTCACTATCTAGCTTAGGCCACCAAAAATAACTACGTGCAAGCTTTCATACACATAGAACCCAAATGTCCCATGTGTAGTTCTGCTAACTAACTAGCCCTTAGTTTGGGTGGAATGACAACTCGAGATCGCCATAAAACACAACCATTTTGTAAAGAAAGCTCATCCCTTCTCCTGACATAGGGAGTAAGTTCTGAATCATTTAGTCTTAGTATTTGTAATCCAGCCTAGCTCACAAAAACACAAAACTCTAGCTAGTGTAGGATCTGTACGAGTTTGCTCCTTTATATCGGCACTCGTTACAGGTGAAGATTCCAGGAAACTCACTAAATTAATCCAATCAGCTGGTATTGGGGTAGAGTCTGTAGCAGACATTAGGGGAAGATGACTTAGAGCATCTGCAGTACCTATAAGTGTACCTAACTGATGATGGAATGTGAATTTATAAGCCTGGAGTAGTAAAGCCCAATGTTGAATCTGACCTGAAGACACAGGAGGAATACTCTTATCAGGTGAGAAGATTCCCAGTAGGGGTTTGTGATCTGTCACAACTGTGAAATCAAGTAATAGTAAAACTTGTGTAAAGTAAACACAATAGCAAGGGCTTTTTCTCCATTTGCGCATAGTTTCGTTCTGCTGAAGTTAGTGTGCATGAAACAAAATTATATAGGTCTCTCCACTCCATCCACTAAATGACAAAGAACAGCTCCAATACCATATGAGCTACTGTCTGCAACAACAACTTGTAAGTAGTAACTTTGGATCAAAATTGATGAGAGTGCTGGAATTCACGAGTGTCATCTTACACTGAGAATGCAGATTCTTGTTCTTTACCCCATACCCAAGGAGTTTTCACTTTTAGCAGATGATTCAAGGGTCCCAACATACTAGATGCTTTAACCAAAAACCTCCTATAGAAGTTAAGAAGACCCAGAAAGGCTCACAACTGAGTGACATTTGTGGGGACAGGAGTTTCTGCGATAACTTGGGCTTTTTCCTTAGTAGGATGGATACCTTCCTGGTCAATCATATAGCCTAAGTATGGAACACTAGTGACACAAATAGTACACTCCTCTAAGCTTATCCTTAGGCTGGCAGTCTGGAGCACTGCTAAAATCACAATTTTTGAAAGTAAATTGTATTTTTTCTAACTATACAAACCTGAGGTCCTTTACATAAGGAGTTACTTTCAGCGTAGGCTGGAATACGGCCATGAAATTCTTGAACAAGGTGGTTAGGTAGTAACTACTGTTTGGTAAACGGGTAGGCCCGCCTGTAAACACTCCACTTTGCCTTTCAGCCAAGGTTTCAGATTGAGGGGTGGCATGAGGTGGGCATAAATGTAAAGGACCTTGGGTTTGTATAGTAAGGAAAAATACAATTTACTTTCAAAAATTTTTATTTGTTCCTACACGATATACAAACCCTCGGTCCTTTACATAAGGAAGACTCACTGATTGGTGGGAGGAATGTGAGTGAGCCTCTAGAACTGACTGAATTTCTGCACAAATGGGATATTCCTCCTGGTTATAAGAGCGAGAAGGAGTGCCCTGCTTCTGACACTTGATCGGAGTATAGGAACTGCATGATCAAGTGTCGGACTTCTGGGCCTTTTTGAAATGAGTGAGGAATTGTGACTCATCCGAAAAAGGGCTGGGAAAGTCAGCAGTGGATAAAGGTATCGACACTCAATGAAGTGTCGATCCTTCTTAGGTACAGAAACACACCAACAAGACAAAGTAATGACTGATCTGGATCAACCAATAGAAAGTCCAAAGCGCAGATCATGAAGGTTTCAGACTCGTCAACAGATGCCGAGTGATTGCTCATCCAACTCCGAGATGTAGTCACGACATGACACCCGCCTTTTGAAGGGTGATGTTGATATCAAACCATGCAAATCGTCTGTCTTTTCGCCAATGATGTTGAGAGACAAGATGATGATTCTCGTGAGGCATGTGCACATTAAACGAGAGTTAAATGCCTTCTAGAGACCGGAGTCCCTGTGATGGCAAGACAGAAGTTTCTCATCAGTAGTTGAATCTCAACCAAGGAGAAACATTACTATATTACTAGTGAATGACTAAGGTGATTGTGGACCTACATCTTCACAGTTGAATTGGAGAGAAGTGAACTCTCATGATTCTGATCATAAAGAAAGTCCCGTCGATGACACCAACCCATGAAGACAGCTTTAATCCCTTGTGTTTTACATGACTGACAGAGTTATTCTGCTATTTAATTGCTGTGCAGCGAGAAAGTTGGCGCTTGCAATGAAGGCAGAGAGTCTTTCAGAAATGAAAACAAATGGATCGCACTGCCTGAAGAACTGCTTCTTGTGAGTTGGATTAGGGAGGAATTTTCTATTTACTCTGGAAGCAGAGCTAGTCAGGTGGGGAACAGGCGAAGTCTTCCATTATTCATCTCCAATTTGTGGTGAACAAATTAGAAAACATATTTTCGAACTAAACTTTTAATTGTCTGAAAAAAACCATTTTGCGTCATCACAACGGCTGATGGGGCAGATGCAATGGAACAGAAGATTACAGACTTCTGATATACCCTGGGGTAAACAGAAAGTTGACAATGAGTCTAATGAGATATATCTGTCTGAAAATTCTCGCAACAGCAAATGTTGAGCACAAGACATGGGTCTTATGCGAGAATTCTGAGCAAACCATAAACCTAAGTCTGTGATTGCCGGGCAGAGACTCGAATTGGTAGTTAATCCTAGATGGAGGAGAAACTACTAAGAAAACTACTAAGACGAACATAATCTTGGAGAGTAGGCAACATTCTGCCACTCGCTACACTGAGTTGCCTGGTAGTACATTCCAATTTCGGCTAGAACTATAGAGCGCAAAAAATGATACACTCAAGCATCTGCATCTTAACTGAAATGAGAGGAAAAGAAACCCTCTTGTTTGGTGATAAAAGCAAATGTTGTGGTGTTATTAGCAAACAATGCCATTACCCATCTCAAAATCAAAACCAGAAACTGTTGGGTGGCCAAAAAGGCTGTCCTAAGTTTCTGGTTAATTAAAAGAAGGTACTATACATCTTGGTCACATATTCAAAGAATCAACTTGCAGATATGCGCCTATTACTTGAACGATACAACTGATAACAGAAGCAAGTCATAGGAGAATACACTAGCATATTCGTAGGTTCCTGTAAATTGCACTCCAGCCTAACTCTTCATTCAAGAGACAAGAATAAGGACTGGGAGCAGACCACCTTCATTCTCTAATGAAGAGAGCAAAGGTAAAGCTGTCCCAAAGAAAGACTTCTATGGTGATAACAGGATACCGAAGACGACTAGTTCAAGCCAAACAGGTTGTTCCCAAAACAGTAGCACTGGAGAGGTGTCCAAACATCTCAGTGCTATCCATCCTGAACAGACTGACCTATGTTTGGTAAAATTCTAAGATTGAACCAAAAACATAGTCTATCGGATTCGAACTCTAAGGAGTACACTCCATAGAATTCCTCTAATTCCCTTGTTCATTCTGGTGTAACCAGGAAGTAGAGGAGAAAAAGAGAGAAGGATTGACAGTTTTTGCCTGTTCTTCCCTGAACTTGCGATGTTGACCGGAGTTAAATGTAGTAAAAACTGGCGAAAACTTTGCATCATGGGAAGGGAGGGTGCTATGACATGGCAAGGAACCACACCAATCAAGAACAGTGTTTTCTTGGCAGAGCTGTCTGATCAAGCTTAGTACATTACCACTACATAATTATGAGTTTTAATCATCAACAAAGAACTATCACATCTTCCCAATTAACTGTTCTCCTTCGAGGCTGAAGCTCCAAGCAGAATAAAGAGGGATTTTGTGTCTGCTGTCCTACGTGTTCGGACCCTAAGGTCCAAAAGACACGAGGATGGTACCTGACCATTCACCTACAAGGTGTTGCATGCAGTTCCAAGCTCTGCATAACTCCAAACCCGATTATTGTAAGACAATAATCGGGCAAGCCTTGTCTCGCCCTGGTACTCTGCAATATGATGAAGCCGAGCACTTGGCGAGCGCCAGCGAAACCAAGGGATCCAGGCACTCAGCGAGACTCCCTATTTTTGTAATACTTATCGGGAATGCCCATTGCCCAAGTGTTTGGAAATCACAGAAAACCAAATCACTCTGTGAACGCCAGAAATTCCAAGGAATTTAATGGCTCAGCGAGACTCCTGATTTTCGTAATAACAGTTACTGGGGAAGTCTGTCTCACCTGAGTGTTTGGAAATTACAGTAAACAATAACACTCTGAAAATGCCAGAAATTCCAATTATCAGGAATTCTCGTCTCACCCGGGTGTTTGCAGATCATATAACATCGAAACACTCGAAGAGTGCTAGAAATTTCAAAGAATTTAAGCACTCGGCGAGACCCCGGAATTTGGTCAAATGATCATCGGGGTAGGGCCCCACCTCGACTCCTATAGAAATCGAGAATGAATGGGCATAAAAACCAATCCTAAATGGGACCATTGAAGACTGGAATGCAAGTAAAATCCAAAAGAATATACACTTGAGGCTCCCAAAACACAAGAACCCATAAGGGACTGCGAACCGAAATCCGTACAAAGGACAGAAAAAGCCAGGGAGAACAATGCTTCATTGTATGGATTCATAGTACCAAAAATATGGTATTACTATAGTTTACACCCAGTCTGCAACTCAGCAATGAAACCCACATAGGTAGGTAGTACGCATTGAGAGGAGTTCAAAAGATCCCCATCTTCCCATTAGCTAATTAATAGTTTCGGAGATATGATTAATTAATGTTGAAAAGTTACCAATATATGATAGAGCTATATAGCCTACACAGATGTGTAGATCTCAAAACTAACATTTTCAACCCTCGTACACTAGTCGCAAACCAAAATTTAAATAGATAATGAATTTATTTTTTTAAAACCCAATTTTTCACTCTTCAGTAAACTTAAAAATTTTCTGTCTCAAGTTGTTCTTACCCCCCCTGAAACTGCTCCTGTTCGTTTGTGTACATTCGTTGAAGATTGTTTGGTGTTAGTTCCACCTACGCATTTGATTTATTCAATTATTTCCATTTTTTTCGGTTGGCACATTTTTTGAAGCCCCTCCCGGTCTCTGTAACCAATGGGAGTTCACTATTCAAATATCTTTAGGTAGACTTCAGATATATTTCCAATTTCAATTCAATTAGTAGTTTGCCTCAAGAATGGAAGGAATTGAACTATGTGTTTCTTGTGACATTAGCTACTTTTGTGAGTTTAAAGAGTTTGTTGACAAGGAGGAGAAGGCAGTGGACTTTTTAAGAAGACACTGGGTATTGCCCATACAGGTTTTGTGCAAAAAGTGTGAAAAACCTTGCAGGTACAGAGAAGACAGAGAGCAGTGGGTGTCCGACCGTTACGTGTACTATAGTAAGAGCAAAAAGAGGAAGTATTGTAATTTTGTAGTAAGTGACTACATGGGTAGCTTTTTAGAGGGTACACACCTTCCTGCTTGGCAAATTTTGTGTTTTGCCAATCATTGGTGTCAAAAGTTTTGGGAACACTCCTCTATATTAAGTTCCCTACACTGGTCACCAAAGACATCTGTGGATTGGCGCAGTTTCTGCAGTGAGTTGAGAAGTGCATGGCTAGAAAATCAGCTACCGATTGGGAGTACAGGTGTCATCATCGAAATTGACGGGACATTCTTTGTGAGAGCCAAGTACAGTTGCGGTAGAGATTTGAGGCATGTGTGGCTGCTCGGTGGGGTGGAGGGTGAGAACAAGGACAATTTCATAGTGATACCCTTAACTGAGGGCAAGGAATGGTTGGGTGGCCTACTAGAGTCTAGGCGACAAAAGGTACACACATAAAGTGGTTAATCACTCGGAAGCATTTGTGAACCGGACAGACAGCACAGTTTACAAGCAGAACATTGAGAGGCTTTGGAAAGACGTACAGGAGTGGACAAAGAGGCCAGGGCTCAGAACAGAATACCTTGTCCCGTATTTCTCCCGGTATCTGTTCCTGTGGAAATTAAAAGTGGAGGAGAGGCTTTATGAGCTGTTCAAAGCTGCTGCCGTTTCGTATCCGCCACAGTCTGAAGGCCGTACACGTACTACTACTGTCGTCACTAACAGTGAAGACGACACTGACTGACGAAGCTCTTGGCGAATCTACACATAGTCCATCACACTGTGAAGAAGGTATTTTAAAAGCTCTTTTTCATATTACGATTATGCTACACAAGATATTTTTCTTGCTTGTTAAGATGATTTTTGCATGTTTCATACCATGATAGTTTTTGGAAATGCTTGATTAAAGTTGAAGGTCATTTTTCAGAAACCTCTAGCCAGAATAATAAAACATTATTCAGTTAGTTTTCTTGTTTTGTGCTGTCACTCGTTTTCTATCACTAACTTCCTCAGTCACAGGTCGTTTTCTGTTAACCCAGTGGCTATTGGCAAGCGCGCGCAACGTAACAGTTCCTCTTGTCAAAACATAACGTGCTTGCCAAGATTCTTTCAATTTGCAGTTAAGGCGCACAGCACTGTTCCTCCACGCCCTTACTGAAAGCAGAAATGTTAAAAAAAATTACTGTTAAAAAAGTAGTGTCTCCAAACTGTTGGGTTATGTTGAGGTAATGACAATTAAAATATGACAGTTTTGCCGAAGACCATACCAGTAAATATAGGAAATAACTCAGCGTAGGGTATTTCTTTGGAAGTTACAGTTTCCTATAGTATTTGGGTTACTTATTAAGAATTTACCGTTATTTTTGGGGGGTCCGACTGTAATTAATCCAGAGGGTTAGTACTAAATATGGTGAAATACATTTGACGCCCCAATCCCGAGTGGCTTTCATATTCACGGGACCATTCCTTGCATTCCATGTGGAGTTATTGCCTAGTATTACCACAATACCAACAGAAAACAACAAAATAAGATAACTAAGAGAAAAAATTATTTTTATGCTGGCTGGAAGCTTCTGGAAAATGACCTTCGAATTCAATCAAAGTCAAAAACTAATTGATTGATTGATTGATTGAAAGTTTTCTGGCATCCTGACATCAAAGGTCATTGACGCCGATATCGTTTATTATGAATTAAGAATAAAAGAATATTCAATTAAAACCATAAAAGCAAATATGTCATTATAAAAGTTAAATAGCTTTCAGAAGACCTGCTTCTTAAAGAAATCTAAAAATGCCGCTAGCATTGTACAACACATCATGTCCAAGAATCTTGGCAAGGATGAACCTGCCATCCTCATCAGATGTCTATTTCTTTCCGTGCTATAAGTGGGGCATTCAGTCAACAAATGCCTCACTGTCAAGGGTGTCAAACAATCGCCACAATATGGTTGGTGTTGGCCAGCTAGCAGAAACTCATGTGTCATCTGAGTGTGACCAATTCGGAGACGACAAAGAGTACTCTCCCACTTTCGGGGCATAACATTATACTTCCAAGGGGATACAACATTTGTTATTTCTCTCATTTTATTATCAACTAAACTATTCCAATGCTGTTGCCAATAATTATAAATAAAATTCTTAACTGTAGGTAAAAAATCATTACAGGGAATGGGATACCTTCTTGGTAGCAACTCAGCTGCAGCATTCTTTGCCAGTGAATCTGCCTCTTCATTTCCAGACACACCTAGGCGTGCCGGAACCCAACAAAATCGAACTGTTATACCTTTCAGACCAATAATGAAAAGCCACTCTAAAATCTTTAAAACCAAAGGGTTACTAGAATTAAAAACTTCTAAAGCTTGCAGGACACTTCTTGCATCACTAAAAATGGAAATTGCCCTCCTCTTTTAATGCTATTTTCTCAATAGCGGTTAATATGCCATATAGTTCTGCAGTAAATATGGAAGATACTAGAGGAAGTGCACCTCTACAATTAAAAGAACTACTATATACTCCAAATCCAACGCCAGCATCAGATTTTATGTTCTCCGACATAAAATATTTACAAAAATATTTACAAAAAGATATCTCTGGTAATTTCCATGGAGGGGTTGGTGATATCCTAAATGGAAGAACTCTATTTCTTGCTTTATCAAGACTGTTTATTAATTGGGTGTAACTCAAAATATCTACGATGCCTTACAAAATATGCAGTCTGACAGGCTAAAGAATTAGGAAGTCTTTGCAACCTAAACCAATACCGAATAATAGAACACTTTCGGTAAAGGTCTAAAGTTAATTCTCCAGCGTCAACAAGGAGACTTGGGATAGGCGAAGTTCTAAACGCTCCCGTAAACAATCTAATACCAGCATGGTGTATAGAATCTAATACCTTTAATCGGCTTGGGGTAGCTGAGGAGTATATTTCACACCCATAACTAATTTTTTAACAAATTAAGGCCTTGTATAATTTTAAAATAGTTTTGGGGTCTGCCCCCCATGGTGTATGAGACAATACTTTTAAAAGACTCTGAGTCTCAAGACATTTAACTTTTAACACCTTCATGTGAGGAACTCATGTCAACCTGCAATCAAATATCAAACCTAAAAATCTAGCTTCACTTACACATGGGATCCGTTGGCCTTTCATGTATTAACAGCGAGGAGCGTCGCCTCCCCCCCCACCCCGCTATTTTCATATTTGGTATGAGTTTAGCCAGAGCGTTAGGTGAACTGGTAACCCTCAGTCTCTCTCTCTCTCTCTCTCTCTCTCTCTCTCTCTCTCTCTCTCTCTCTCTCTCTCTCTCTCTCTCTCTCTCCATTATCTAAGGTCACCAAATCAGAGTCGGAACTACAAAAAACAGACATTTATTCAAAGTAAAGTACTAGTTGAATAATTCAGGTTCTTACAGGATAATTAATGAAATGATAATAGTTCAAGTCTCACAGACAACTAACTCAGATAACCCCCCGGTATTTATATCGTCTTAATCAGTAATTAGTCACACCAATTATCTCTCCTCCAAAATATTATAGTTCCCTCTACACAGGACACTTAGTCCCCTCACTAGGACACACAGTCCCCTCACTAGATCCACCTGTTTAAAAGACAGAACACACTAGTGAGCACACACAATTGTAAAGACAAAGTCAAAAGATTAAATGAAATGTCAAAACAAAAACAAGCCATCCCTTTGGCTAAATCATAATGATTCTTGCCCATTGCAGCCTGGAACGTCACACACAGAAACAAATATAACTTTCGCAGAGCTATCCCGGCATTCTGCCTTTTCTCCCGTAGCTGTCTCCCTAGTTCTTGGCTAAACCATGCCATTAAGAATGGACATAGTTCGTACACGTACACATGAATTCACTCTCTTCGTCAACGCCCCAAGTAACTGGTCACAGCCAGTTTTCAAAGACACCTTGAACAAGCCCTCACGAACTCACATACCCACAGAACGAACATTGACCTGCTAAGTAAACATCTTAGTGTCACACCATCCCAGAAAAGAGACATCAGCTTTCTTAAGGTGTCGATCGGACTCTGTCTCCATGGGAAGTTAAAAATGATAAGTCTGCACATTCTAAAAAAGTCACAGCACATCACATTATAATGGTATATTAAACATATTATTAATTATAACCCTCTTTTATATAACAGATACTCGGCCACCTAGAATTGCTAGCACCTGCCTAGCCATAGCTCACATAAAACAGCTTATACATAAAAAAAACACATTGGCCGGCCCAAAACACAAAATATAGCAATAACTGGACGTCTCTGGTAGCACAAAGTAATGTCTATCATGCTTCATCTCCAAAAACAATTGGGTGTATAAACTTTTCCATTTTGGATTCTTGAATATCCCTCTTTGTCTGCAACTGCAACTCGTGAAAAATACGCTGTAGGAAGGCGAAACTTCTCCCAGCAGGACATCTAACGGCTTCTGTAGACCCAAAAGCGCTGTAGAACGGCAGCAACATCTGGTGGGTGTCTTGCTAGCGTCAGGGAACGACGATTATGGTGTGTTTAAGTATGTCAGTCAAGTCATCGGTCAATCAAAAAAGAAAATTAACCCCAGACATACTACTTCTATCAAATAATGACTTCAAAAATTCAGAAATACTAACTGAACGTCTCCCAACTAATTCCAATTAATATGACCACTAAACTAATTACTAACTTCAACTCGTGAAGGAACTCTACATGACCACTAAACCATAAGTCATTATCACAACTCCACAAAGAAAATATTAAGTTCTCTAACTCAATTCTCCAACAATAAAAAAAAAAAACTTCACCAAATTCACACACCAGCAAACACAACCCAGAACTCACAGTAACTCCATGGACTTCTACACTCACATTTCCAACTCAAATTCTCACAAGTAAAAAAAAGAAAAAAGGTAGTAAGCCCAAGAAAAAAAAAAAGTCACATAATAAGCCCAGCCCCAAAAATCAAAAATGTTCTCTCAAGCTCTGATATTTCAACAAAAATTCTCCAATGTCTGACAGCAAGAACTCCTCACTGCTCACATAACTAATCTCAAAACGCCCATTTATGTAAATCACAACCCCGATAAATTACATCTCCAGTCCAAAAAGAAATGATACTGCCCAGTTATAAAAAAAAAATTATCACCTATCCGGGATAAAAAACTGCTGTAAACTCACAAGTCAGCAATTATATGCCTCCAAAAATAACATCTCTATAGGACCACAATGCAGTAATGCCACTCGCTTCCAATTAGTCATGAAACCAAAAAGAACCACAGAACTCTTCTCTTGGCTCGAAAAACTCCCAGAAATTCAACTAAAAAAAAAACATAACCACAAAAAAGGTCACCCCCAAAGATTAATTCCACCTCCATATATATATATATATTATATAGATATATATCTATATATATATATTATCACCATCTAATAACCACCACCACCCCAGTGATGAAAATATTTCCTCCATTTAATTAATAACCACACCACCATATTCCCTCTGATTATTCCACCAATAACCACGTGTTAATAAAACCACCACTCCAGCAATAAAAAATATTCACCTCTGTTTCGGCAAATAAAAAATACTTACCTCTATTTCACCAATAACTCCATGTGGAATAAAACAAGTCTCCAAAAAATATTATATCTCCAAGCAGGATAATCCAAAATGAAACTCCATCGCCAAAAAATGCACTCAAAGCATCCAGCTGACACACTCATAAAAATTGCCCATATCTCCTCAAAAAGGTGTCTCCATTTGCAACAAAGATGGCTGCAAAATAATTGAACTAAAACATAGCTCTCACCACCATAGGCCTAGACTATGGAAATTATATCTCCAACACAATAAAAAAAAAACCAAATGGCCAAAATATTATATCTCCAAAATAATATACCTCCAATTCTCCAGGAAAATAACTCAATGTTATAGTAAAAAACTATAAACTCTCTGCTTACCATAACTGCTGAAAAAGGGCAAAAACTCGGCAAATAAAATTGTCCAGGAAATTCTAAAAAAAATCACCAATGTGCCACAACTCATTATAACAAAACTCCAAATTCAAAATGTCTAAGCAAAGACTTCTCCATATGCACTACAACATAAGCCACTAGATAGTTTCCTATCTCTGGCAAAGTTGTCACAAATACAACAAAAAGTATTGTGCAAGAAACCCACAATTTCTGGAACACAAATATCCAGAAAAAAATGTAGTGCCATTTCGTATGCATTCAAAAAATGCAAAAATTCTCCAATAAATCTCTCTGCAGCATCAAACAGCTGAAATCATAAACACATTCCCGAACAATGACTCTAAGCCACGAACTGAGACATTAAAAAAAAAAAATTCCCACACTGGAAAGAAAAATAAATTCAAACTCGCCCATGATAAAAAAAAACTTGTGTCAGCAATGGCTAACTTCTAAAAAAGGAAAAAAGAAAAATCAACGGCATTGTTAACTATCCCCGTGACTCACGTAGATGTCGAGCAATTCTCTGCTGAACTCATAAAAAAAGAAAAACAAAATAAAATGTGTCGTTGGTTATTCCCAAATTAAAAAAAAAAAAAAACCACCACCACCCTTGATAGCATTACAACACCCATGTTAGTATATAAAAAAATCACCAGTATTAGTATAAAAAACATCACCAATGTTAATGCTTGCCCATTCACCAAAACTTCAGCACAAAATTCACCAAAAGTTCAGCAAAATTCAGCACAATTCACCCAAATTCAGCCAGATTCATCACCCCTGAACTACTGACATATTCTCCAAAGTCGTAGAAACTCAAAAAATAATTAACCACAAAACTTCTCCCATAATTCATTGTAATAATTCTCCATAATATAATTATCTGTAATAATTATAAAATAATCTCCCATGAAATATCTCAAATAATGATAATTCTACTTAAGTACCTCTCCCGTAAAATGTCTCAAGTAATAATAATAACAATAATTCTCCATAGTAATCATTCTCCTGCAAATATCTCAAGTAAGGGCATTAATATTGCCATTCCACAGTATACACCAATATTGCCAAACCCAAAACTCAACACCAATTCCCCAGTATGCACCAAATATAACACGAGGCACCCATCCACCACCAATGGCGACACCACCTGACAACATCAGTCAGCAATCATCATCAGTCAGCACCACCGGGCAATCACCAATTGACAACATCAGTCATCACCACTCATCCCCACTTAGCACCATTTTAAAGTAATCTCCCCAACACCACTCAAATCTCCATTAAAAAAAATAATAATCTGTGTCCCAATTTATAATTATGCCTTCCAAAGCATAAGGAAAACTTACACCACATCCCATATGTATATCATTTCCTTTTCTCTTCACTCAAGAGAAAGAAAATCTTTCTAAAAAAAACCCTACGGGCATCTCACATCATCAACCAATCATTATCAGCTGATGTCCTTTGGCATTGGAAATTCATTATCAAGGGCAAACTCGTTCCAGATACCCCGACACACACACACAAAAAAAAAAAAGTTCATCCCCCACTACAAAAAAAAAATTCACCCTCCTCTGAGCATTAGAACACCCCCTCTGAATAGTGTTTGAGTACCCCCGAGGCAGACCACTACTACCCTCCCCTTTCAATACCCCTGTGGGCCAGTTCAACAGAAATGACGCTGAGCGAGTAAGAACAAGTGGGTGCTCTATCTCCAAGAGGCAAAACCACAGTATTGGATGTATGAAAACCATTCATACACACACACATGCATTAAACAAAGACGAATGCGTCTCTTCTAAACATGCGCCAATAAAAAAACACGTCACTTTCTACTCCTATGGGAAAAAAATGTGGTATCCTAAACCAATCCCATAACACAAAATGATTCAAAAAAAACCCCAAGGCCCCCCCAAAAAAAAAAACATTGTAACACTCACCGCTTCCCAATGAAAGAAAACCTGACCGCAAAACCGAATGCGCAGTAACACGCAAATACACACACTCGCGGACGTCTCGGGAACCGCTTTCACAGACTCTCAGTTCTAACTGACTGTGCCCAACCCCTTGAGGCATCTCGCCCTGGGCAAAATGCTGAGTTCAGTTCAATTCTCCCTGCCTCATTACCACAGTTAACGGACGGATATTTCTCATTCCCTCTCTCCTAGCAACTGAAATCAATTTTCCACAATCTCACAAAAGGCTTTTTCGTTTGACCACCGCTGCCCACCACTATTAACAGCGAGGAGCGTCGCCCCCCCCCACCCCACCCCCCGCTATTTTCATATTTGGTATGAGTTTAGCCAGAGCGTTAGGCGAACTGGTAACCCTCAGTCCCTCACCTCTCTCTCTCTCTCTCTCTCCATTATCTAAGGTCACCAAATCAGAGTCGGAACTACAAAAAACAGACATTTATTCAAAGTAAAGTACTAGTTGAATAATTCAGGTTCTTACAGGATAATTAATGGAGTGATAATAGTTCAAATCTCACAGACAACTAACTCAGATAACCCCCCCGGTATTTATATCGTCTTAATCAGTAATTAGTCACACCAATTATCTCTTCTCCAAAATATTATAGTTCCCTCTACACAGGACACTTAGTCCCCTCACTAGGACACACAGTCCCCTCACTAGATCCGCCTATTTAAAAGACAGAACACATAATTGTAAAGAAAGTCAAAAGATTAAATGCAATGGAACATCTTTACAAAATGTCAAAACAGAAACACGCCATCCCTTTGGCTAAATCATGATTCTTATCCATTGCAGCCTGGAACGTCACACACAGAAACAAATATAACTTTCGCAGAGCTATCCCGGCATTCTGCCTTTTCTCCCGTAGCTGTCTTCCTAGTTCTTGGCTAAACCATGCTATTAAGAATGGACATAGTTCGTACACGTACATATGAATTCACACTCTTCGTCAACGCCCCAAGTAACTGGTCACAGCCAGTTTTCAAAAGCACCTTGAACAAGCCCTCACTAACTCACATACCCACAGAATGAACATTGACCTGCTAAGTAAGCATCTTAGTGTCACACCATCCCAGAAAAGAGACATCAGCTTTCTTAAGGTGTCGATCGGACTCTGTCTCCATGGGAAGTTAAAAATGATAAGTCTGCACATTCTAAAAAAAGTCACAGCACATCATATTATAATGGTATATTAAACATATTATTAATTATAGCCCTCTTTTATATAACACATGTATATATCCGGGTCTGGATGTACTCCCTGAATACGACAGAAATGGACAACAACAGTTTTGCTTGTCAAAAACTTAAATCCATTCATATCAGCCCACTGAATAATTTTGTCAATTGAGAGTTGTAGTTTTCTCTCAACCATCGACATTCTAGATCCAACAAATGATATGGAGAGATCATCTACAAATAATGTTGAGAGAATATCTTGGGGAATGACAGAGGATATCCCATTAATGGCTAGTGCAAATAGGGTTACACTTAGCACACTACCCTGGGGAACTCCTTCTTCCTGACACTTCCTCTCTGATAGAGTTCCCCCCCTCACTTGAAAAAATCTATGTGAAACAAATGATTGAATGAACAATGGTAACTGTCCTCGTAATCCCAATTCATGAATGGTTTTAAGTATACCACATCTCCATGCAGTATCATATGACTTTTCAAGGTAAAAAAAGACTGTTACATGGTGCTGTTTGGAAGCAAAGGCTTCACAAATAGAGGATTCCAGTCGTATTAACACATCAGTCGTTGAATGCATTTTTCTAAATCCACACTGGATAAGTGATAAAATACCCTTCTTTTCCAGGTACCATATCAGTCTTACATTGACCATCATCTCCATGATCTTACATAAACAACATGTCAATGCAATTGGTCGATAGTTTGCAGCTTAAAGTTTTTCCTTACCGGGTTTTAAAAAGGCTAAAAAGGCTATGATCATGCCATATTCTGTTAATAATGCTTAAAATAAATAACTTGGTATTAACAGGTACATGTTTAATCATTGCATATGAAATTCCATTGGGTCCAGGGGCTGTATCATTACACATAGCAAGTGCGGAATCAAATTCTCTTTCAGTAAAAGGAGAGTTGTAGGACTCTTCCCTTCCTGTTGCAAAATTTAAAATCTTCTTTTCTTCAATGCTCCTAAACTGGTGACCAGGAGCTGCTTCACACTTGCATGATACATTTGAGAAATGATCAGCCAGGGCATTGCTAACCTCAGTTGCTCCAGTCACATACTCATCATTCACCTTCAACACTGGTGGTGGGTTGGGGGTGAATTTGCCTGCTATCTTTTTTACTTTCCTCCACACAGAAGATGGTGTTCTACTGTTAATGGAGGAAACAAAAGACACCCAAGACTGGCACCTAGCTTCTTTCATGGCACGACAGAACTGTGCTCTACATTTCTTGTATATAATTAAATTCTCCTCAGTACGGCATCTGCGTAATCGAGTTAAAGACCTTCTTGTAGCTCTGTGCAGGGCAGTTAGTTCTGAAGAACACCAGGGGACTGGTCGTCGTTTGAATAACCCAGTTGTTTTGGGAATTGAATTGACTCCTGCTGTATGAAGGGTTCCATTCAGCATGTCTATGGCATCATCAATATTTTCAAACAATTTCGATTAGCTCACGAAATCTATCCCAGTCTGCCTTGTCAAGATTCCATCATGGCGATCTCTGTAAAAGTGGACCATTGTTGGTGTTTATAAAGATTGGTGCATGATCACTAGTATGCCAATCATTCTAATGTCCTCCAATCGAAATTGAGAAGGCAATTAGAGCTTGCGATTGATAGGTCAATGCATGACAGGGTACCTGTCTGGACATGAAAGTGTGTGGGCTCTCCTGTATTAAGGCGTCCGACATCCTCATTTTCCACAATTGATGATATAATATTGCCCCTTGTGTTTGCTAAAACATCGCCCCATAAGGGATGTCTACCATTCAAATCTCCTAGTAAGAGAAAAGGTTGGGGGAGTTGTTGAATTACCTCTACTAAATTATCATACAAAATATTATCATTTGGAGATAGGTACAGAGAGCATATTGTATATTTTCTTCCTATATCAATCTGTACAACCACTGCCTGCTGAGGTGTACGAATAGACAAAGATATTTGGGGAACTTCTCGTCGAACATACATGATACTTCCGCCATGGTTCCCTGCTTGTTGATTATATGGTGTTCTATAGCTAACATACTCTCGAGGACAAGGAGTATTAGCATCAAGCTTGCAGACATACAATTATGGGGGAATGCTCATGAATTAGGAGCTTAAGTTCTTCATATTTGGCCCTTAAACCCTGATAATTCCATTGCAAAATGGAGGAGAAAACTATGGATTATTTCTGGAAGGCATCTTGGATGAGGTCTTCCTATTGGCAATTTTTAATCTAACATTATTTCCTGTAGGTTTCTTTAGAGATGGTCTTGATATACTGGGTTTTACGTTTGTCCTTTTTCTTTGTGTCCTTTTGATCTATTTGTTGAGGCAGATGGTGGACCTCAACTTGAATTTCTGATTTATTCAAGTTATCTTCCAGTTGATCAAAAACATCAATAGATAAAACATCAAATTTATTTGATGTCATAGCTTTAATGTTCCTTATGGAAGGGGGTGAGAGAGATGGTGGTCTCTCTCTTTTTCAATTAATAGGTGGTGGGCTTCTAGGTTTTTGCACCTTCCCCACTACAGGTGCACCAAGTAAATTGGTTTTAAGTGGAACCTCCATCAAATCAGGCAAGGACATGGCCTGAGAGAGGTTTGTACTACTTATTGCAATGGGGGATGGAGGTTGTACGCGAATGGGCAATGCCCCACTGTTAATACACTGTGGCAAAGCCTCAGAAGGCAATATGCTTACCTCGTCATGCAGCATTTTATCATTAGATGGTATATTTTCTTTTTCTAGAACTACGTATTGACAGTACTAGGTGGGTTTGATTTTAATGCCTTTGCATAGCTATTTGATTTATTTAATAGTCTTTTGGCATATCTCACACTTATATGTTCTAAATTGGATTTGTTAAGGGCAGCTTCTTCCAACTTGTACAGCTCGCAGCTCCTGTCAGTGGATTTATGATTTGAGTTGGAATTTAAACACCTGGCCTCAAGTGCACATTCTCCATGCTAAGACTTGGAGCAAATACAAACATTTTTTCATTTTTGCAAACTTTTGACGGGTGTCCAAATTTAAAACAATTAAAACATTGCAATGGGTTCTGCTTGAATGGTCAAACTTTAATAATTTCATTTTCAATAATAAAATGGGAAGGTACATCAGCATCCTGGAAAGTAAGGATAATCATTGGTGTACCTGGGACTTTGTGTACTTTCCATAAATTTAGTGGACACATGGCCAGTATCTCCTCCTCTGTGAAAGTTAAGTATATCTTAGTTTACCAGACCACTGAGCTGATTAACAGCTCTCCAAGGGCTGGCCCGAAGGATTAGATATATTTTTACGTGACTAGGAACCAATTGGTTACCTAGCAACGGGACCTACAGGTTATTGTGGGATCCGAACCACATTGTATCGAGAAATGAATTTCTATCGAACTTCAGACCACCAGAATGGTACCTGAGCGTGAAATGCGTTCGGCCAACATGGAACTTCCTCCTCTGTAAATTCATACAGATATTTGTTAAAAACTACTCCCCTTCTGTAGCTAAAACTTAGGTGGGGTTTGACATCTAACTTAATATCATCATCACTTGTTTGAAGGTTGGATAATATTATGGATTGTGTGCATGATTTGGCATGGATAAGGTAACAATATTTTCCAAAATGAGATATACGTATCTCCCGGTGCAATAGTTCCTACTTTTTTCTGAATTAATTTGCACATTTTGAAATAGTCCCCTGTAACCCCCTTAGATTCAGCTACACCCCACTTGGTGGTTTTGACTTCCTCTGGGAAGGCATAACTAAAACAGCATCTTTTTCAAACCAGTCCGCAGGTCTATAAACATCAAAATCCTTTGGTACCTTATCGCAAAGAGCAGCCATTATATTCAAGTTATCAATTTTGATATTATTAATCTTACATATTGCATTAAATGCTTCGTCATGAATATTGTAAGTTATCCATGAATCCCATTTTGTATCTTCAAGTTTCATTCTTATTTCTTTTATACATCCATAACACTCAAATAGTTTATATATATTATCATAATTTGCCTCTATTGGAATTTGGGCAACATGACGGATTCGAGGTTTCCTTGTGTAACCCAAATTACTCAATTTTGGAATCTCAGTAGAATGGTCCTTCCTAGTTCTGAGGTCATCGACAGAATTTTCCCTAATTAAATTAGCGGAGGTCATTCGATCCAGGGGTACAAGAAGCATTAAGTTCACTCATTAAATAAGTTTGGAGGAAAGAAAAAAAATGAGACTGTCTGACATCCCAAAAGAGAACCCATTACCCTTTCATAAAATCAATTCCTCTAACAATGACACCTGCAAGAGCTCCTTCCCAAATGTCCACTCCCTACCCTACCACAAAGGGACGGTACCACTATGATAAGAGTGGCTCAAGTGTATGCCAAACCCGCTTGATGGGACTGAGAGAATTACAAGAATACAATCATCCCCATGTTAATCATAGTGGCAGGCAAACCGGACAGAATGCCGAGAGTCCTATCTCTATGAAACCAGCCAACCCCTGGAATCCGAAGACCAAGTTTTTGTTCGAGAATAGTCCTGCGTGCCAGTATGGAAATACTGACACTCCTAGGTGTCCAAACATTATCGGGTAGTTGGCAAGACCACCACAGCTCCCACAATTGATTTTGAAAAAAATTCCAATCCTGGCTACGATGTCCCCTAAAAAAAATCTGGACAGTGAAATGGATGAGAGAGTTTTGACAGCAAGGTTGGAGACAGTTGATAAATATGAAGGAGAATGAAACAATTATAAGTAATAGAAATAGGATGAGAGAAATTTAGTCAAACTGAGGAAAAAATTTCCCAGTTCAAGAGCCCTCTTGCCCGTCACCAGGCTTCAGCATGTGAATAATATGCCGTGCGGAAGCCTAATGACTTCATCAAGGCATTCTCTCATTAAGAGGGAGTCGAAAACTAAGTATTTACGAAAACAATCATGGTATGAAACATACAAAAACCATTATAACAAGCAAGAAAAATATCGTGTGTAGCCAAAGATGAAGACCGGGCATAAACTATAATTCTACCCAGTCCCAGCCATCTTCAAAAATAGGTATAGTAATACAGAGCTAACCAAGCCTCAAAGACGACCGTAATTAGTACGTATAATAGTAAACACTTGCCTAACCTCGTTAACAAGACATAACCTAACCTATCTTGCCTACAGCCCACAAAATAAACATAAGCCTAGCCTATGACACAACCCTACAAATAAAACAAACTTACCATAGTAAATAGTACAAAATTAGCAATTAGCATGTATCTAGTCTAGCAGGAACAGCTTAGCCTTACAATTCTGGCACTTCGCCTACCTACCTAATCTCTGACAGAGCAAAAACCACATTAACCTGATCCCAGCCTCGTTGCCAATTAAATGTGGGGTATTTCTAAGTATTGAGGACACGGCTCCTTTAATACGGGTTGCGCCTTTGTATAGGATGGCGACCCATTGAATGTTATATCTTACGACTGTTGTAAGCAAGCATTATTGTTCCACTTCCCATTCTCATCTGACTGACATCAATGTAGAGATTTCTAGTTTCTCATTTGGTTTCTTCTTGAGTTAAACTTAACAGCTTTATTACAAACTCCATCACAGGAGTATAGGAAGAGTTAGTCAGATGACTGCTCTGTTTGAAGAGAAGTAGTGAACTGATAATACAAAGTCATTCATATCGATAGCAGACAATAGCTATCTCAGCATAGACAATATACAGACATACTAACATGTGACTCGGAAGTCACGTGTTTCCTCTGCAGGTGATAGGTCACCAACTTTCTCATAGGAAGGCGCTGTGACCTGTTTACAAGATAGTGTCAACTGATTACACAAGGAAATGCAAACCAGGCCACTGCAAGCATAGCACGGCATGGTCTAGTTTACGTCCTGTTGATGAATACCTATCACGCTCCTATCTCGCCTGTGACCCCTTGGGTCATGGGCTTATTTACAGATATGGAAAATATCTGTTTAAAAATGTATTCATTACATTTTTACCTTGGAAACTGATTGTTCCTATAGTTTTAGTGCTTTTGATGAAAAGGTAGTAGTTACCTTGTGGGGGGGCAACTGTTATTTACATCGTATCTATACCCAACAATTGATGGAGGACTTTGGGAATTCAGGGTTTTGGGTGGGGGACAACACACGTACACAAAGTGTCCATGTTTGTGTTCTGGTAGAGGCCAAGGGATACGGCGCCTTCAGGGCATATTGCTCCACGGGAGGGAGCGGCTGAGGGGAGGTGGGTGCAAAAGGAACGAGTTGGTATAAGGGGGTGGGGGTTGATTGTTAGGTAAGAAATTAGACATAAATAACAGTATCACAAGACTACTACTACATCATCAAAAACACTAAAACTGTAGCAAAAAGAAATTTCCAAGGTAAAAGCAACCATGCCCTCAATACTTAGAAGCACAAAACCATCACTTAGAGAATTACCACGACCAAGTTTCATTGCGACTTCACAAGTTACATGGATGGGTTGATAGAATGACGTCACTAATGACATCACTAAAGTCACTTAGATAACTTCGTAGAATGGCATCACCAAAGTCATTCAGATAACTCGTAGTAACTTTCTACCAAAATAACACTATCACACACCGAATACGAATTTACTAAATACACAAAATTCTTCGACTAAACACCACCGAAATATAATATAAAACTCCGTAATCACTAAGAATGAGGTTTGAACAATGACTAAATCACAACGGTACTTACCTTTAACAGTGAAGTCACGAGTCTTCATTTTGTTGAACAGGCAGGGGGGGACGAAAAGTTCGAAATGCACAATGTTCATAATAATGGAATAAAAAAGAATATTTGCAATACCATAACTTATGCGTTAAGAGAAGTATTATCACAATTAATGGTGAAAATGTGGTTACTTTGAGAATATGGAGAGATGGAAATTAACTCTCCAAATACTTCTTGTTAAGTATATGAAAACACAATTTGGGTATTTGCATTGTGGGGGTAATAAGGGGCCGCATACTCAACACAAGCCTTACGCAAAGGTGCCTTTCCCAACAGCTCGCCGAAGGCGAAATCGTATACACAAAGATTTTCAAAGGCGCCTTTGCACGAAAAGGCTGCCTTTTTGTCAAAGGCACCTTTGGATAGTCCAGCCAATCACATCGCCTGTATCATAGCATGGCTAGAGAATGAGAACCAATCACGATACAGCAGCATATCAGCTGATTGTTGATGGCAGAGCGATTAAAGAGCGACACGATGGACCCTGTGGCTAAGAAAAGGAAGCAACCTCCCTAATTTAGCATAGACTAATTGCCATACATACCTAGATTGAAGCGAGTTTGGCTAGGACTTGGCTTATGTTGTACTGTAAACTTCATGCTAGTTATGATATATGCCTAGTAGGCTATATGTTGGGCTATGCAAAAGTATCCTATGATATTGCTTGGAAATAAATGTTTTAGCCTAAGCTGTGATGATATGCCTAGGCCTGTGGGTATTATTGCATAAGTTGCCAATACCTATGCCTTGCCTAACCAGATCATTTTATTTTTATATATTTTACACAATTCTAAGAGATTTTTCATGTATGGCATTTCTGCTGCGAATGAATGTTAACCATTTAATCTTAGGTTAGGTTAGGGTAAAAAGTTAAGGAGCTTTTGAAGAATAGCAGTCCCACACGAACATGGGACCTGTTCAAAAGGATAAAACTGGGGTCCGTATTGTTAAAAGGATCTTATCTACAAGACCAATTCTTAACCTAGCCTAACCTTAACCTTACCTAACCATGCCTAGTTGTGGCTCAAGTAATTGTTATGTACTCTATCTGTAGTATCAGTGTCACTTTATTTTTCTTTTAACGAGGTAGAGATGTGGTTAGTCATTGATCGTAATTACTGTCAATAATAACACAATTACATTGATGTTTCTTTTCCAGAGTTATTGCAGTAGCTAATTTCTGTATTATCTTTTTAGGTGGTGGTCCTCATGAAATTTTAGCTCTAGAACCTTCAAAGGAAGCTTTGGTAAGATTGGGCCTACTGGTGTTGGCAGATGTTTCTGATATTTTTCAAGATATGTTGTCAAATCAAAAAGAATTAAATGAAAGTGTAAAAGAATTAAATGGAAGTGTAAGGGTAATAGCTGACACCATGGTAACCATGACTGATATCCTTTAGAAATATTATGCATATTTTTTTTTTAAAGTGGTAGTACTTTTAATATAGTCTATACAGTAGTAAAATCTATTTTTTTTTGCATCCCTTATATGTTCCTATACCAAGGGTGCCCATAATGGGATAAATGTCATATACCTCTTCATTATTGAGAAAAGTTTTTTGTAAGTTTTTTTGTTTAAGAGTAATGCGATATACTACCTCATTGTCTTATGCTAATCACTCCATTATTTAATGAGGTTCATTTTTTTATTTTTCCTCCATTTACTCTTGTTATATCGTGCTACTTGTGATCTCGTGTTATTGTGATAAGTTTAGTACAGTTTTTGTTTATTTAAAATGCTATTTCATGTTATTTCTCTATTGTGGCTATAATACATGTTTTCTTATTTATAATAGTATAAAATGATACCTCTGTGATCTCAGTTACCTCTACCTTATTGTAAGTTTTTATTTTTTATTTACTTTAGTATGTTATTTCTTTCCTGTAGATAATGTACTATGTGATACACTGATATTGCTATTATTAAGGGTCATTCAGTGATACAGTAACCTATTTGTATCTAGGTAATATGAACATCAAATTCATTAATTTCATAACTTATTTGTATCTAGGTGGCATTTATTTCATAATGTGAGTCACTGTATGTGGTACTGTACTTATCTCAGACCACCTTAACCTATGTTTAATGTACTTATCTCAGACCACCTTAATCTATGTTTAATGTGCCTTATGAGAAGAGAAGTCATAAGGCAGGGAAATTGCATACATATTTTCACCTTTGCATATAGTAGGCTACATAGTATAAAGATATATTTTCTGTATTGAGATTTATTAAACAAGACTTTAAAAAATATGCATATTGTTTTTTTAGCATTGATTATACATGAACATTTTATAAGATATATTATAACTAAAAGTCAAAACAATCATATTATAATATAGGAATTTTAGATTGTATATATGAAATAATTTTAAATACACATCCAATAACTTTAAATCTAACGTCTGCAGAGGAAAATCACACTATTACAAAGCAATTAGTGTAACTTGCAAAATAAAACTATGTATAATGGTGTCCCATTGACGTATACAAGAGGTAGGAGACATCCTCTTTTTACTTGTTGTCATTCCCAAAGTTGCCTTTCCCACCTCAAAGGCTGCTCTAACCAGCCCTGGCGCAAAGGCTCTCACAGCGCCATATTTCCAAGATGGCGGTGTGCACTCGGTGTTTTGAGTATGAACCTTTCGAGTAATGGCTGACAGGAATGGGGCCTTTGCCACAAAAGGTGCCTTTGGAAGTTTTGAGAATGCGGCCCAAGGTCTCTGATTGGTCAGAAGAATTGTGGGGTAGTAAATGACATAATTAAGGGGGGATGATTTCACACGTATGTGGAAACCGATGCCATATTTTAAGAAAAAAAATTTTAAAATGCGCAACACTGACTAAAAAAACATGAACATGATCTTGTAATGGATGGACAATGGGAAATCAGAGAGGCCAGTTGAGGAGGTAATGTGAACTTTAAAAGTAAAAACGCAGTTTCTTTTATTATAAGTATTAAACCAAATATATTGTGCATTATTATAAAGGAAATATTGCAATGAAATGTTACGGCAGGGACACCTATTTTACAAAATAATTATGAAGAAATACATACATAAAAATATATATTATGAATAAGGAATGAAATATTATCAAGATTAAAGAATATTCATTATTATATTATCATCACTGTCTATTTCTGTAAATGACAGTATTTTTATAGTAAACCTGCTTTTGAAAAAAAAAAAAAACCTACAAGGAAGACTACCAAATAGGTTAGCATACTGACCTAACCTAGTAGAACGTGTTACCTGACCAGGGACAATCAAGACGAACTTAAAAGGAAGACTGACATATAGGTTACTAACCTAACCAACCTAACCTAACCTAGTAGAATGTTACCTGACTGGGGCCAGACACCCCCTTAAAGAAAGACAAACTTAAAGGAAGACTAACACATAGGTTAGCATACTAACCTAACCAACCTAACCTAACCTAACCTAACCTAGTAGAACATGTTACCTGAATCAGGGGGTCTCTCTGCCCCCCCCCCCCCCCCCTCTGTACCCACCCTTAGAGAAAGACAAACTTAAAGGAAGACTAACATATAGGTTAGGATACTAACCTAACTAACCTAACCTAGAAGAACATGTTACCTGACCAAGGGGGCTCTGCCCCCCGTAACCCCCCCTAGAGAAACAGAAACTTAAGGGAAGACTAATATGTAGGTTAGCAACTAACCTAACCAATCTAACCTAACCTAACCTAGTTGAACGTGTTACCTCGCTCTGCCCACCTTGGATCCCCCTTAAAGGAAACGTAAAATTAAGGTTACTATACTATCCTAACACATTTCACCTAGGTCACATACCATGACGGAATACAGACAGTAATTTACTAAAACAGAAATGTTTGTAAATGTATAAAATGGAATATAATATGAATGTAAATGTTCTAATTATAAGTAAAATTTTATCAAAGAAATTTGTATGGGTGGAAAGCCTGGCAAAATGATGAAACGTAAATAGACGGCGGTGGATAATGGAAAGACAAGGGAGAGAATTGTGAAAATAGAAATGTTTGTAAATTGATAAAATGGAATATATATATGTATATGTTCTCATAATAAGGTAAAATTTTAACAAAGAAATTGTTATGGATGAGAAATACGTTCTAAAAGATGAAACGAAAATAGCCAGACGTGAATAATGGAAAGAGAAGGGAGTGACTTTGGTACAAATCATGTATAATTCATGTATGAAATACACCCAAGCAATCTCCAATTTGACGTCACTGACAAAAAGATATCGAAATTTCCTAAAACCACCTTCTAGTCCCACCCCTTAGGCATTTTTCTGGGGCATGCCCTCAATTATAAGGTAATATTGCAAGAGAAATAGGGCAAAATTATGAAATGAGAACACGTCAATGCACATATTAAACAAATATACTATGATAAACGGAACAGAAATAAAAGCTTGAAATAATATAACGCGATTATAAAAAAAATGAGAAAAAGGAATACATGTAAACAAAATGTATGAATCCCCCTAAAATTCTTCACTCTGTCCTATCGCAATGGAGGGTTAATAATGCAACGTGATTGGCTAAATACATGTCCCCCCCAAAATCTCACCCACCATTCTGCTCATTTAGGAGTCGGTGTCTAACACAGAAAGCTCCCCTATAACATGCCGCATGCGTGGTAGCATTTGGCATCGTAAAAGTAGTAGTATTGGGTGGATTTTGACTGCGAAACGGCCCCATAATAGTTTTTTTTTATTGCTTACTTCCGCTTGTATTTCGTGTTTCAAATGTCATAAATAAGAGGAAATAACACAATAACACCCAAAGTGTTTTACCCCACCCACAACCCTGCATTCCCATTGGTTTTAGTAGTACTTAGTATAGCTATAAACAATGTCTTTTGTCAGTCTTATACAGTCACAGTACGTCCTATTGTCTTCGTAGGATTAAAAAGATTAGCATTGTAAGTATGCATGCCTAATAGTCTGGAGAGTAACAGTAGTTAATGGTATTCATAGTTTGTGGTTTCTTAGAAAGCGGCTGCGTCGTTTATGTTGGCAGCTTGGCACTTTGCCTGGTTCATGGTTCCTAAGCGCTCACTCCACAAACACAGTTGCGGGCACACTAAACTGTTTATGAGGTGCAAAGTTTTATTCCCCTAATGGTCTACTTTCCTCATTATTTAGTTTAACTTTGTTACTTAAAAAGGTTTATTTCAATTCATCTCTATTATCCCTTTTTTTGCAACAAAATTGACCCCGAAAAATTAGATACTTCTAAGTTAGATATAATAATACAATATTTCTGCCTTACTTTTAACCCGACTCCCTTTCATTTCTTCTTCTTCATAACTGAGGCAGAGCTATACTACTTAGCTTTGACATCCATTGCTTTCCAGGTTAAGAACATTCTTAATTTTGAGGGCTATCCTTATATATTCTCCCAGTTTTCTGTTAGGGGATATCAGTGTTCCTAAATTTATGTCCTGATCTGTTTTTTGTAACAATTTACACATGAACAAATGTTCGGTGGTGTCCTCCTCCACTCTGCCTATTTCAGACCTCGCCCTTAAATTTGCCCAGGAAGTTAGCCTTTTAAGTTTAACATATTCAATCTGGCTTTCATTATGATACAGGCATCCTTTGTCTCCAGTTCCCTTATGTACTTGTTTTCCTTGAAATTATCTATGAATCTCAGCTTCTTTATTTAATTCCTCTTTTCTCTCAAAGTCTCTTGGATATCTTGATTAATTCTTATCTTTATTTCCTTTTTCAGTCCTGTTTTGGGAGATGCTCTTATTCCATTAATTTCTATATTATATTTGGTACATATATTCACCACGATTTTTGTCCAACACTGCCCAAAGGGGGCTCTTAATTGATCTTCTACTACTTCTTTTATTAACCTTTTCTCCTCAGAATTTATGATATTGTGGAAAAGCATAATTATTTTATAATGAATTCTGTAGGCTACAGTCGAGACATTAATTCTTCTTAGTTTTTATAACAGGAAAGATGATAGAATACGATAGAAATATTACGATACTGCAACGATAACAATTTAAGGACCACTCTCAGATTCCAAGATACTATCTTAGGATCTTTAAGCTTCTTTGTGTCCAAGCACTTGATAAGGTCCAACAGATCTTCATCTTAGACAAATCTAATCCTTCATGTATAAATACTGATCCCAGCATAGACTTATAACCTCTGATAGTTGAGGTCGATCGGTTCCTGGAAGTCCTCAGGTACAAAAGGAAATCCTCAATTTCCACTACGGGGGTAGTAGAATAGATTTTATTTTCTTTACACCATGATCAGAAAATAGCCCACTTCACCTGGTATACACTACTAGACTATTTTCTCCTGCATTGAGCAATAGCCCTTGCAGCTTGGTTTGAAAAACCTTTTGTTCGTAAGAGGCATCAGACAGTCTGTAAGCGGTCAGGGCCTGAGTGGACAGACTTTGATAGAACCTCCTGAATAGACTGTTACTCTGTGGTAGTAACCTCGGGAAATCTACCAAGAGCTCTAGTAGATCCGGAAACTATTCTTGAGCTGGCTAAAATGGTGCAATGAGGATCATCGAAAGTTTTCGATGTAACCTGAATTTGTTGATGACCTCTCTCACCATCTTGAATGGTGGGAAGGCATAAAGGTCCTTGTCTGACCAGTCCATAAGCGTAGCATCAGTCACCCATGCTTGAGTATCTGTTGCAGGCCAGCAATACAGTGGCAGATGATGGTTCCTTGATGTGGAAAACAAATTCAGAATTGGTTTGCCCCAAAGTTTCCACAAATTGAGGCAGACTATTGGGTTCAACATCCACTCCGTGGGAAGGGCCTGCTTTTTGCGGCTCAATTCGTCCATTAGGACATTGAATTTCCCTTTGATGAATTTTGTCAAGATTCTTGTCTGATTGTGATTCACCCAAAGAATGTCTCTTGCTGCCTCGCAGAGAGAGAAGGTTCCTCTCTGCTTCCTGATGTACGACAGAGCCGTTGTGTTGTCCAAATGGACCATTGCCACTTTGTTGCTAACCAAATCTTGGACTCCAACAAACCCCAGTGGAATGCCGTCAACTCCTTTAGATTGATGTGCCACAATCTCTGATGAGTGTTCCACATCCCCAAGACTTCCCTGTCTCCTACGAGAGCTCCCTAACCTAGATTGGATGCGTCTGACCCCAACCTAGAGTGGACGCATCCGAATAGAAGATTAGGTTGGGGTTCAGAGTGAGGAGTGATTTCCCTTCTAGAAACCTGTCTTCTGACCTCCACCAGGACAGGTCCTCCTTGATTTTGTTTGTTACCTGGAATACAAACGAATCTGGGAACTCCCTTCTGTCCAAATTCACCTTGAGGAAGAAGTGAAAATTCCTCTTGTGAAGTCTTCTCAAGGTTACAAATTGCTCTCTTGAGGAAAGTGGGCCCAGGCTCATCCACTCCTTCGCCGAGCACTTCTGAAGAGACATGATTTACTTTGTGGATACATGATTCCACCCTTTGTAAGGATGGAAAAGCCTAAAAAGTAACAAGAGTTTATCCTCATCCCTAAATAGACTATATGTTGACAGGGGACTAGTAGAGGTTTTTTTCAGGTTTATTAGTAAGCCTAATTCTTTTGCTAATAGAATTGTCCTCTGCACGTCTTCCATGCACTTCTTTTGAGTTTGGGAACGAAGGAGCCAGTCGTCCAGATAGAGGGACACTCAAATCCCGACTAGATGCAGCCACTTTGTGATGGGAGAAAGTACTCAAGTGAACACTTGCAGTGCTGTTGACAGCCCGAAACACAGAGCTCTGAATTGGAAAACACTGTTTCTGAAAACAAATTGGAGAAATTTCTTTGATTCCTGGTGAAATGGGATATTCCATATTAATGGAAATCATCCAATCCCCAACGAAAGGATACCAAAACCGTCTGATTTGTTTCCATTTTGAATCTTGTTTTCCTTACAAATAGATTTAGGGAGCTTACATCTAGTTCTGGTCTCCAAAACCCTGGAGGCCTTGGGGACTACAAAAAGATGATTGTAGAACCCTGGAGTAAGTGGATCTGTTACTAACTCTATGGCCTTTTTCTTTAGGGACGAAACTTCCTCTGAAAGGGCAATGAATTTGTCTGAACCTTCTGAGTAGGTCGACAAATTTATCGGAGAGCTGGACAATGGCGGAGCTTTTTCAAAAGGGATCACGTAGCCCTCTTTCAAAACTTCGACGATCCACAGTTTCGATCCTCTTACTTTCCAATTTTTCCAGAACTGGAGGAGTCTCGCCCCTACCAGTGCACGAAGCCCTGAACATTCACTTTTTCATTGAGGACTTAGATGAGGACTTCTTCATTGCTCTAGGGGTGAAGTGAGCTCTCCCCTAGATCTAGAAAAGGATCTAGATCAGGGGTTCTCAAACTTTTTAATTCATCCAGCCCCCAATGAAGTTTCACATTTTCTATCGGCCCCCCCTAGCCTAGCATTTAATTATTAATAATTCAAGGAAAAAAATAACAATGTCAAAATCAATTCTAGTAATATTAGTTTAGCACTTGACATACAGTATGATAAAAAAGTAACACACAGTAAGAAAATGTTTAGAAATTTAGATGCACCAGTAACTTGATTTTCAATGCAACATACATTTTCTTCGACATCATTAATGTGAAGGATGTGCCTGATGGGAATCAACAAGGATACTGATATTAGGTTGTAGGCTGATGAGCTTCAGCCGTAGGTCACCTCATTCTTCCAGGCTCAGTCTGCTCCTTTGTTTTGTTAAGACTGCATTTGCATGACTGAAACCAGCTTCAACCATGTATGAACTTGGGAAAGCAAGTAAAAATGGCTGAACCACTCCACAAAGCTGAGGATATTTAGCAACGTTGTTCTCGTTGATCCAGAATTCACAGAGACCTTTTCTTCTGAACAAGGCACTTGCTTCAAGGTCCACAGTCATGTCAATGAATTCCTCTTCCAAGTGTGAGGCAATATCTGCATTCCTTATTTCAACATCAAATGGAGTTAGAATCTATTCTGGCACTTTCATTTTTTCCAGGTGTTCAAAGTGCACTTTAAAGTCTTCAATTAAATTCTCCAAATGAGTCATGTAAATTTCTATGTCCCCATCAGAAATGCTTTTCATTTTGTATCTGTTGTAAGTTTGAAAAATACTGGAAATCTCTGTGACAGTGAAGCTCTAAACCAGCTAAGCCTGCCTTGGAATCCTAGTAAAACTGTCCTGGCCTGAATGATGATAGCATCTTACCTTGCAGTCGGTTTTGTGTCTCATTAAATTTAGAAGAGAGGTCTGTTAAATAGAACAGGGAATTTTTGCTTTATTTTAACCATTCACATAAACATGAGTCCACATCAGTTATAAAAGCCAACAAGTCTTTGCAAGCTGTGACCCCAAGAGAGCCACCTTACCTCAGTGTGCAGGAGTAATTGCTTATACATGTCATCATTCTCTTCGCAAAAAAGTGCAAATAATCGAGAGTTAAGTGCATGTGCTTTCATTTTGTTAATTGCCCTAATGCACACTTTCAAAGCATCATGCAGTCCATCACTGAGTTTCTTGGCTACAAGATGTTGTCTGTGTAGTACACAGTGCACGGTAGGTACATCAGGCACTTTCTGTTTGAGTAGGCTTGCAAATCCTCTGTATAGACCCACCATCACTGGTGCACCATCAGTAACCACTGCAGTAATATTGCTAAGAGGTATATTGTGCTTTTCAAAATACTGCCGCACACATTGTAAAATTGTCTCACTTTTTGCATCAGCTGTGAGATATTTGGTAAACAAACAATAATGCCCTTTTGACTTTGACTGTAATACCTGAAATATGCCATGGGAAGATGGAGCTGCCAAAAATTGACTCATCAAGCTGTAGAGATAACTTACTATACCGAAGTTCCGATACCAAGTTTTTCCAACATCATTTGACATATCGTCAATTCTTCTTTGCACTGTACTGTTGCTTAATGGCAAATTTTTCAAAACAGAATGAGAGTCTTTCTTCATAACAGTTTCTTTAACTTCTTTAATGGCTGGGATTATGATTTCCTCACCGATAGCGTGCGCCTTTCCTTTTTTTGTTATCATGAGAGAGGTGTTGTATGAGGCTTTCAAACCTCCTCCAGAGTCAGCTCTAGATGGTGCTTTGAAAAAATTCTTGATTTTTGAACGACTTTTGAATTTTTCTTTTAGTGTCCTGAAATAGTCAAGGTCTTTGTTTTTCTTATTAGAGTGAACTCTTTCAAGGTGGTCCTTCATCTTTGCAGGTCTCATGGCATCATTACTGAAAGTCTTTTCACACAAGAGGCACAATGGCATGGTGTCATTTGTTGATGAAGTAATGAATCCATATTTCAAATATTCCTGAGAATACTGTCGGCATTTCTTCCTAGCAACAACAGCAGCTATTATAATCACAATTTTAAATGGAAGTCACAAAATACAGTTCAGGGATAACAAGAGCTGAGAGTGCACTGAACTACTATATGCGAGACAGTGAAAGAGACGTGGGTGGGATGAGATGGGGTGGCGGATATGCTCGCACACTCAGTACGGGACATAGACATGAATGCATCTTGTACGGACAGTAGAGCTGGAAAGCACGATGATGGGGGAGTGGTTGGTTGAAGCTAATGTTGCAAGCTCTGTTGAAAATTCTGAGATTTTGTAGTGAAAAAATAATTTATCTATTTTTTCTTTCTTTTTTTGAAAAAATAATTTATCTATTTTTTCTTTCTTTTTTTAATTCAAGAAAGTATTATATATATATATATATATATATATATATATATATATATATATATATATATATATATAAATATATATATATATATATATATATGCAGAAGCCAGGTACTATGTCGTACCTCTAAGTAAATGGGGATACAATCCACAATGAAGTAAATTCCTCTTGTAGTTAAAATATATATTACTTGTATAGGATTAAAGCTTTCGACCATCAACTGTGGTCTTGTTCACTAAAGTGTGATATGTCACCTCAAGGAACTGACAAGAAAGAGCACAAACATTTGAAAAAACAACGGTAGGAAACAAGCTAGTTCAAATTATGAATGATCAGGCGGTTAAGCCCTCGTTCTTTCCAGAATTCGTCTTGATCTTCGTGGGGGAATGTTTCTATTGTCAACTGCTTGTTCTATGGTGGTTGGGTGGTTAGTAGGAGAAATGACCTGAGTGGAGTGACTTTAAATTCAGCGTGTATAGGAAGAACACCCACACAAACACCTATATCCATTACTTTTCATATCATGAACCGAAAGTAAAGCACAACGTTTTAACCAATTTGTTTTTTCGAGCATACCGAATATGTGATCCCCAGTTCATTGACGCCGAAATAAATTTCTTGGTAGATAGTTTTACTAAACTTTGTTACCCAAAGTTTTTTATACTACAGTCTCTATCTAAAGCTAGATCGATGTTTTACGCCCCTCATGATATAACTGAAAAGGCAGATTTTAAGGCATCTCTTGCTCTTCCTTATAATAGAGAACTTAATAAATTTTCTAGGCAGCTTAAAGGAAAAAAGAACGGCTTCAACGTAGTTTTTCAGTACAACAGTACAATCAAGAAGAAACTCATTAAAAATAACCCGGGTAATAGAGAGAATGTAGGAGTATATGTAATACCTTGTAGTGATTGCAATGAATGTTACGTGGGAGAAAGCGGACGTTCCATTGATAAGAGAAGGGAAGAACACGTTGCTGCTTGCAGAAGGGGAAGTTCATACAGTGCAATTGCGCAACATACATGGGAGAAAAACCACGCAATAAATTTTAAAGGTACAAAGGTTGTTTTTGCATGTAACGACCGGACTTTGAGACGAGTAGTAGAAGGGGCGTTAATTTCATTAAACGAGACCTTTGCAGGAAATACTGGCATTACAGAAAATACAGCTATTTGTGAGGAGATATGTAGGAAAGGGAAAATTTCAAACTTTAGAAATATATGTGCCAATAACGATGCTGCTTCCTCTCCTGTTTACTCCACTCAGGTCATTTCTCCTACTAACCACCCAACCACCATAGAACAAGCAGTTGACAATAGAAACATTCCCCACGAAGATCAAGACGAATTCTGGAAAGAACGAGGGCTCAACCGCCTGATCATTCATAATTTGAACTAGCTTGTTTCCTACCGTTGTTTTTTCAAATGGTTGTGCTCTTTCTTGTCAGTTCCTTGAGGTGACATATCACACTTTAGTGAACAAGACCACAGTTGATGGTCGAAAGCTTTAATCCTATACAAGTAATATATATTTTAACTACAAGAGGAATTTACTTCATTGTGGATTGTATCCCCATATATATATATATATATATATATATATATATATATATATATATATATATAATATATATATATATATGATATATATATATATATATATATATATATATATATCTTTTAATATAAGTCTGGTAATCAGATTTTTATAAATTATTAACGGGAATTTCAAATTGGAGGCTTCATTGGTCCTGTAGACCCCAGCAGTGAATATTCACAGACCCATTAGTTATTCATTGACCCCCTGACAATTCATCGACCTCTTGGATGGTTCCACTGAACCCTGGGGGTCAATATCGACCACTTTGAGAACCCCTGGACTAGATGTACAAACCCCCGAAGATTCAGTAATACTGCCAGAAGCTCCTTGATGTTGATGTGCAGGGATTTCTGCGACTCTGTCCAAACTCCCGACACTGCGATTCTGAAGAAGGGCTCCCCAACCAATGTCCAATGCGTCTAAATAAAACTGTAGGCAAGGGTTCGCTGGATGAAGAGACACACTTTCCAGAAACCTTTCTCTTGAATTCCACCACGAGACGTAGCTCATTATCTCCTTTGTGATTGGTAAAACTGTCAAATGTGGGGGACTTCCTGCACCAGTTTGCCTTGAGGAAGAACTGTAGAGTCCTCAAGTGTAGTCTTCCTAGCTTCCCAAACTTCTCTACCGAAGAGAGGGTACACAGCAAACTCATCCACTGTACTGCTGAGCACAACAGATTGGTCAGGAACTGTTGAACTGTCCGAAGGCACGACTCCACTCTTTTTGGAGACAGAAAGGCCTGAAAAGTCTGAGAATACAGTCATTCCCAAATAGAGAATTCTCTGAAGAGGAATAACTTGGGATTTTGACACATTTATTACAATGCCCAACTTCTGCGTCAGGCAGAGTCCTAGGTTTTTCACACACTGATTCTCAGAAGGGGCATGGAGAAGCCAGTCATCCAAATACAGAGACGTATTTATCCCCATCAAATGCAGCCAGTCCCAGGGGACTTATAACCTTTGTGAACACCTGAGGAGCCATTGACAGGCCAAAGCATAGCGCCCGAAACTGAAAGATCTTGTTCAGAAAAATAAAATGGAGATACTTCCTGAAGTCCTGATGGCTTGGGACATGGATGTAGGCATCTTGCATGTTGAGGGATACCATCCAATCCCCCTGACGAAGTGAGGCAAGTACAGAACTCTGAGTCTCCATCTTGAACTTTGTTTTTAGAACATAACGATTCAAGGCGCTGACAATGGGCCTCCAGCCCCCACATGCTTTGAGGGACTACATAAAGGCTGTTGTGGAACCCTCTCCGACATGCTGGTGACCTCTTCAGCTGCACGTTTGAGAACCAAGGTATTTATTTCCTCCTCGAGTGCCAAAAACTTCTCCGATGTTGTGATGTTAACACAATAGGGACCTTGGGCAGGAAAAGTTTTACCTTGAAAGGAATGGCACAGCTCAGATAAAACACTTTGGTAACCCAAGCATCTGCCCTCCTGATCTTCCACTCCTCCCAAAACTGGTGCAGCCTGGCGCCTATGGGCGTGCGAAGAACCGGAACATAACTCATTTGCAGGCTTAACCTCATTTCTTGACATGACTTTGAGGGTGGGCGAAGGTTGGAGCAAGGTCTGGCAAAAGGGTGCGACTTTCCCCCATGAAAAGGCTGCTTCTGTAGAGGTGAAAAGGACTTGGTTAGTGCTGCAACTGCTGTTGAGGACTTGGGGCACTTGGTGGATTGAGCTAGCAAATACGTAGTGGATTTCTTCTCGAGAGTCGAAAAAATATCCTGCACAGTGTCTTGAGGAAACGGGTGTGACTTACCGCAAGGGGAAAACAAGAGAGCAGACTTCTGTATCATCGTTACTCCTTTAGTGGTAAAAGAGCATCACAACTCACGCTTCTTCAACGCTCCCATGGCAAACAAGGAAGCTACTTCATCCACACTATCTCCAACAGCTTTATCAGAGCAAGAGAGCACTCCCAGCCAGCCCTCCTGAAGATCCTCAGAAAGCAGAGGGCAGTCCTCAAGCTTCCTCAGCAATGCTCCAATAGACCAGTCCAAAAAACTGAAGATCTCTAAAACCTTAAAGAGGTTACAAACTAGGTGGTTGATCTCTGACAAAGAAAAGAACATCTTTGCAGCTGAAAACGTCGCTTTCCTATTCAAATCCACCAGGTCCGAGAAGTCCCCCTGGAAGGAGGCAGATACTCCCATGGAAGGAGATTCCTTGGTTACATAGAAACGGTAATGCTTCTTGATGAACAACGAAGGAGGGAAGACAATGGACACTTTGTCTTGTACACTCTTAACCGATCTACAAAACGAAGAGCCTTCCTAGCTGTACAGAAGAGGACTAACTTGCAAAGATCTTCTGGTTGTTTCTTTTTCTTCATCAGGAAGATCGAAGGAGGCGAACCTAGGAGTGGCAGGTGAGAGACGGTCCGGAAAATATTCCAAAAGAAACCTCATTAAAGAAGCGTAAGCTGTCGGAAGTTGAGTCGAGACCTGTTCTAACTCTTGCTCTTGCTCTTCATCCTCTGAAGACACAGGAGACAGGGTCAGTTCTTCCTTCTTCAATGGCGGCCTCTTACCCTTAAAGAAGGACAACAACTCCTTGAAGTGCTGTCAAAAAGGAGCCAAAGCAGGGTCCTCCTACTGGGATAGATCTGAACACAGATGACGAAGACTTACGTTGTGACATAGAAGCAGGCTTCGGACTTGTAGTCGAAGTCTGTTGATAAGGGAGTTGTCAACTATGGATGACCTCTTAAGAGGGAGAGAGGCCAAGGAACTACGCCAGCGACACAAAGCCGGAGGAGACAAACAAATGGAGTCCGTCGATTACTGTGCACTAAAAGAGATGCCTTTTCAATAGCGTTCAATTGATACCTGTTGCAACACTTTGGTATCGACGGAGGGAGCAACTGCCTGTGGGCAAGCCCCACCAGTCTCCCTTGGACCTCCAGTATGTCTTCTCCCTGAGGTATGGGAGTAGGACAGTGACCTTTGTCTATACTCCCCTGCCGCGAAAGGGACTGAGCGTGCGTAGCAGGTGAGAGGCGAGAACTGTGAGATGGATCACGAGGATGTTTTGTAGATTACGAGAGTAAATCCTGGGTGGATTTCTTCTGAAGCTCAGAAGAAACTTGAACCACAGTGTCCTCTGGGAAGAGGTGTCTTCTATATGGTGGAAAGTAAAGTAAGGCAGACCTCTGGGTCCAAGAAACACCTTTAGTGATGAATGAACACCAAAGTTCTCTCTTTTTAAGAATGCATAGAGCAAAAAGAGAGGCCAACTCCAACAAACTATCTCTTATACCTTTATCAAGGCAAGAATTAACACCTAAAATGTCAGAGAAAGTTTCCTCTTCAAGAGAGGAGCATTCCTTGATCTTCCAACCCAAAGTTCCCACTACCCAATCCAAGAAGCATATGACCTCAAATACCCTGAAATGTTTTTAGTAAGGTGGTCCAGTTCTGACACTGAAAACATTATTTTGGCTGCCTTAAAAGCATTCCTCCTGGCTGGCTCAATAAGACCAGAAAAGTTCCCCTGGGTGTAGGCCAAAACACCCAAAGAAAGAGCCTTCCCGGTCTCGTAACACAAGTGCCTCCTTGTGGAAAGGCGAGGAGGGAAGTTAAAATTAACTTTCAACTGAGCCCTCTCGTCCACAAGCCAAAGATTAATATCTTTCAAGGCTTTGTAAGCACGAAAGGAAAGGACTAATTTAGGTAATTTTGACGGCTCTGACTGAGTATCTCTCATAAGAGGATTCTGGCAAAGTCACAGCCATAGGTGAAAAAGTATGAGAAATTCACTAAAAAGTAGTGAAGGAGCGACTTATAACCTGTAGGAGGAGTCTCCTTATCCTCTTCCTCATCTCACTCCATCGAAACTGGGGACAAAATGGTTTGAGGTTGAGCAGGTGTTGAAGTTTTCTTAAAGCCTAAGATACTATCAAGCTTATTTTGAATTGCCACAAGGGAAGGATCCAAAATCATTGAAGTTTGATGGGTGCCTGGGTGTTTGAGGCGCCAATGGGCGCTCCGGCGCTTGTGGCACCAATGGGCGCTCGGGCGCTTGCGGCATCAATGGGCGCTTGCAGCACCAATGGGCGCCGGGAAGTTGTGACACCAATGGGTGCTCAGGTGCCAATGGGCGCTCCAGGGCCAAAACCCTCTCTTGAAAAACCAGAGGACAAGAGAGTGCCAAAGATTGATCTGGAAAAAGAGAAGACTCACATGCCACTGTAGTCTCCTGCAACAATGGGCGCTCCTGAATCCTTACAACAATCGAAGGACACACAATATCCTCCTCCATACAAAAGGGTTGCACAGGCACTGACAGATGCTCAGGTGCAGACCACTTCTTGGAGCCAGAGGTGAAAGCAGAGGAAGGATCTGGAGAGGATAAAGAGCTGCACCAATAGACGTTCAAAACTTTTCCTTTGTGCTACCTCTTCAGACCAACGTCCAGAGGACGACTTCCTTGACAATGAAAGAGTTTACATAGCCCTTCAGGAAGGCTAGCATCTTGCGAAAAATGCTCTGGACTGTCCAAGAAGCTACAAGAAGGACATTGGTCTTCTTGTAAAACACTAGCCTTCTTAAGGGGAACAGGGGATAGTGAGACATGTACAAAGCGCCACTGGCATCTGGGGGAAGACCTCCTCAAAGTCCAACCCACTCAAGAAAAGTCAAGACTCCTTAGAGGTGCCTTTCCAATGGCACTTTGTTACCGTTTGGGACCTTTCAACAGGACCGCCTGAGGGGGTGACTGCTCGTGGGCAGACGCCGCTGACCTACCTTGGGCTACCAGTATGACTCCTTCCAGGGGGTGGGGAGTTTGACAGGGAACTTTGCCTAGGAGGATCAGCAGGAAGAACAGCCACCTCCACAACACTAACACTGTCACTCATTTTACTACTTACCTTTTCCAATTGTGTTTTAACAGAGACTCCTAAAGACTCCATTGCTTGTAACATAAGAGAATTTTAGGTCTACTCGTGCTTCGAGGCTGGCAACGGCATCGGACTTGTGTGCTAGAGAATCAGGGTTAGGTTTAGGTTGATTTGGAGGGGAAGGTTGAACAAAAGAGGAAGGAGAGGCAGTACCAACAGTTATAACCTGACTAATTGTTCCCAAGTGTTTGTTCTAGAAGCAGCCTTTCTCTTTCTGTCTCTTTCTACCTTACTCAAATGGCAAATAAGTTCTTCCATGTTTTGTCATCTCAATCAACACATTCCCCACAAGTCAAGTCGGTGTGCAAGATTGACCCCTACACTCAACACAAACTGAATGCAGGTCATAACAGACCTTAATGGACCTATTATTGCAGTCTTTGCTGCAATACCTATTACTATGAGAGCCGGTATCGGACATGACTAACGATAACTAAATATTTTTGCCAAAAAAGCTACCAAATTCAATAGAGTACTTCACTAAACATCCACAGAAACAACGCAGCGCTACCGCGAATTTTTAAAATTCTAGCTGCCGATGGTTTAGAAACTATAGCTATGTAACTACTTGGTAAGTTGCATACATAAAATTAATTGTTAATCAAGCATATAAAAAAAAGCTTCTTACATGAATGTTTTAATTTTACTATTAAATGCTTTATTCTTTCACTATGCAAGCATGTCCTCTGAAATTCTAATATTTGTGGTTAAAAGAAGTGTAGTTGCTTCGGCTCACCCTTTCCAAACCTGAATTTGAAACATCATAGTTTACTTCTCTATGTACAAATTGAATTTGGCGATTCAGACTTAAAATGTCCCAAGTCACCACAACACCTTTTGGGCCCCACTACCTATCTTTATGTTCACAAGCATTACATTACCAAACACTGCCCTTGTACTGTGGCACCTGTCTCTCAGGGTGACCAGACGTCCCGTATTTGACGGGATTGTCCCATATTTATGACATTTGTCCTGTGTCCCGTATCAACCCTCCCCGGGACGCCTTTTATCCCGTATTTTCAATATTTAAAAAAAAAATTACAATATACTAGCAAAATTTTGCAAAATACGGGGTAAAGGCGGCTGTCCAAAATTGGCAACAGTGCAGTGGGCCGAGAACAAACAAATCTGTCTTGGTATTTGATTTTTTAAACTTAAAGCAACATATCCAACAAAAAGTGTAACAAAAAAGTTGAGAGAAAATATGTACTTTTAGACCAAAAAAGTTGAGAGAAAATATATACTTTTAGACCAAAGCAACAACAAAATAGGAGCATACTGCAAAATATGCTCGAAGAATTTTAGCATTAAACATGGTGGACTGAGGGATGTGCGACAGCATGGATCAACAGCAGCACTAATCAAATAAACAAACAGCCTCAGCTGCAGCAGTGTTGGGAATAAGATCATTATTCCCTGCAAAAAATTCTACAGAAGCAGAAAAGGTATGGTATATATGTGTGTGTGTGTGTGTGTTGTTCAACTACCTCTCCAATCTAGGTGACCCTTATTTCAATTTTCAAAATCTGGTCACCCTGCTGTCTCTCTCAGTACAGAATTGTATTTGATACTGTAATGTAGTGTTATATATTTTTCAGTCTGTATACTGCGTATGTACAGTTCCCTCCAGGAATTTCGATACAGCTACCTTCACCCATTAGTTCCTATTGTATAAGAATGTTATGGTAACACTGCAGGTCTTTGTTTACCTGTTCCCAAGTGAATGCGTCGTCATATTGTAACAACAGTCGTGATTGGCTGGAGCAATTTATGTGCTCATTTTCTTCATTGAGGCAAAGTCAACGGTGACATTTATTTACATAGATCGCTGTATATAATGGCCTCATGATAATGTGTATATATTTACAAAGAAATGAGCTACAAAAATATAAAAGAGTGCGTTTATTTTACATCAGCTCTTAATTACCAAGCAAAGTAAAAATCTCATTCTGTCTTTAGCCATACATCGCCAACTTCCACCCAAACACAGGTTTAGTTGAAGTTTGTCGAGGTCATTGACTCTTTATGCATCACTCTGTCTTAATTCTAGGCTGCTTCAGCTCACAGTATACCAGACATATTGTCTGTTACTATGATTATTTTCAGTGTGGTCATAGTGAGCTTGCAGGAGGTTTATTATACACCGAATTCAGATGACATAGATAATTCCACATAATAATAATGATAAATCCTGTATTATAGGCTATCTGGGCCCTTAACGAGTTATGGTATATGCATATATTTTAAATAAATATGCATACTCATGCTTACCTAATTCATGAAGTTGAAACTTGTAAAATTGCTTGGTGAATTTGTTGTAACATTTACCATATTACAGCCTTAAGGGACCTACAAGATTATACGCCGAGCCACGCAACATATGAATAGCTCAAAATTGCCTCCTGAACAACCAGTTAAAATCACCCTACAATTGTAATATATTACATTTTGTATACAGATAACTTCCATATCTGTAAATAAACCCATGACCCAAGGGGTCATTGGCGAATTAGGAGTGTAACCTAAGCGCCATAACAGGACGTGAAACTAGACCATGCTATGCAATGCTTGCAGTAGCCTGATTTGCATTTGTATGCATAAACATTTAGAATGTCTTGTAAACAGGTCACAACACCTTCCATGGGAAGCGGTTGACCTATTCACCTGTAGCAGAAACACGTGACTTCCGAGATAGCTAGTGTTACGCTATCGACGCCATCCTCTTGTAGTTCAGTTCAACTTAGATTTCCCAACTGAGCAGTCATCCGACCAACCTTTCCTATACTCCAGTGATGGAGCTAAGAAATAAAGTTGCTAATAAGTTATCTCAGTCCGTTTGAGTCATCTCCCTTATTCTGAAGAACAAAAATCTACTAGATATCACTCAGACGAGAATGGGGAAAAAGAACCACAATGCTTGCGTATAACCGTCGCAAGAAAAGACATACAAACTGTCGCCGTCCTATACCATTGTAAGAGGTGGACAGCGGACAGTAAGAAATGGTGGCAGCGGACAGCAAGAAATGGTGGCAGCCCTTAATCTACAGTTACAAAGAAGTATCTACGCCTACCAAAGCAATGGAATCATCGAGAATCAGCTATAAATCAGAAGTAAACTGAGGAAACAAGATCTTCAATCAACAGGCAACTGTAAACATCCTATGAATACGAAGAAATGTCCTTCATCGAGACGGATTCAAGCATCCAAATCAACGTTTAGCGAACGACTTTCATCACATATCTTCAAGAATCAAACCGGACGTGAATGCAGCATCGGACCTTCAATAGGAAGTGAAACATTCATCAAATAAACAACGCACGACCAGAAGCCAAGGTGAAGAGATTGGGTCAAGCGCGGAGCAACGCGAGAGAGAGAGAGAGAGAGGCTGTGACATCATCACGACAACAACAGTCTTCCTGCAACGTGCGAGAGAGAGGGGCTGTGACGTCATCTTAACACAAGTCTTCCCGCATATATACTAAAGCTAAGTACATCCTTTATCCATTCAGGTTTTATCAGTGAAGTGTTTTACATCACGAGTCGATCGTCCATTATTCCCGGGGTGAGTTATACGTAATCTTAATCTTCCTTCATTACAGGAATCTATCTTCAACTACGAATTCTCGCCTGCAGAATTTTTTTTTCTCTTTGTTGCTAATTCCTTTTTCTTCCAGAAGTTCTCCGGAAATATCTTTATTACATTATCTGTCTTTAATATTATCATTTTGGGGGACTATTATAATCTGCAACACATCTTTATTTTATATTACATATGCGTTTACGCAGTGGACGTGTGTACTCATATAGATACTTTGATAGACTCGCAAGGAATCGTAGTGATAAGAAAAAAGCAAAAGTTAACATGGCAACCACTGTGGCTGGCTCTTCCGCACCCGGTAACCCCAATCCCGTGGTTACTCTAATGAGTGCTAGGTCAGCAATAGTCCCTTTTCAAGGTCAGGTCAATGGGTTCCTGCCTCAAAAAGTTGAGTCATGGATCTCATCAGTAGATGCTCATTTAAACGCAAAATGCATCACAGACCCATCTGTACAATTACAGGAAGCTAAAAGCTTCATAGACTTTGCTAAAGGAGATGCAAGCACATATCTTAGAGGAGTCTCTTTCCAAGAGGCGGTTACATGGGACGATTTCAAAGTTAGGCTACGTGCTATATATGGCGGTGAAGAAGCCTCAGACGTAGTTTTGGCTTTAAAGAACATCCTTAATCAAGCCTCTATGACTCAGCTTAATGTTGTAGAACGCGCGGCAGTAATTGCCGACCGGCTAAATGAATATCAAGATAACTTACATAACTCCACTTGGGTTACAAGAACCAATATCGCCATGAAAGATTTCATACGGCTAATATACTTGACTTGCATGACAGTTATGTTGCCTGAAGCTTTAGTGCGCTGTTTTGACAAAAAAGCTCACGCCCGACAGCACGGAACTAGATGTGTAAAAACAGATAAAAAAGCACATGTCTAAGTGTACTGACCTCGATCCCTTGCTTACTCAGGTTTTTGCAAAAATTGAAAATAAGCCACAACAAGTAAACGTAGTTCATAATAATCAAGCTGCAGGGATGATTTGTTACAATTGCAAACGGCCAGGACACATGATTTCAGACTGTAGGACGCGTTTTTGTTCAATTCATAACAGTTCCACTCATTCATATAATTGTTGCTTCTCGCGAAATCAACAGCAGAATCCTAGAAACACGCAAACTGTTGCCAATGAAAACAAAAAGAAGAATCCTCAGTACTATAAGAAGAAGCAGGTGAACAGCAATGCTGTTCAACATCAGAAACAAACAAATCGTGCTTCAAGTAACTCTGTTCCGGGGCCGTCTAGCCAAAACTCACAAGGTCAGACGAATTTTCCGAATGAGCAAAGCAAAGCAAATATAATGTAGTCAACTCCAATGGGGGAGAGGATGATGTTGGGTCATTCATATCAACATCTTTTGTATCAAATAATCAATTTAATCATTTACCAGATCATTGTGAGGCAATCGATTTTCCTATGAAACACACGGCCGAATCCAATAAATCAGTGCAGGTTCCCGTAGATTTGCAACAAATTCACACAATAATAACCCAAAATGAATTATGCCCCACATTACATGCAGTAAATTTAGAGCACCGATCCTTCACATTATTTTTTTATTTTGGTAGTCCACGTAATATCATGGATTTGCAGACTCACCACTTGTTATTTTCGAATTTCCCTATAGAGAAGTCCGGAGTAAGGCTCTCTGGTATAGGAAATAATGAATTAAATGTGGTAGGAGTAACTCATGTTCAGTACAAGGTCGGTAGCGCACGTTTACCAATACCGTTATCATCGTACAAAACATTGATATGTATCCAGATGTAATTTAGGATATCCGTCTATGGGCACTCAAAACATTATCTTAGCCCCTGCCAAACACGGCGTGTATATCAAAGGAAAATTCTATAAGTCTTCTAACACCTTAAAATCAGTTTTGGATAAAAAGGAGACAACAAATAAAACAGTAACGTACGTTGAGGAACCAATCACTTGTCTCATGAATCAAGAAATAATACATGCGACCCAACAGAATTCTCGCTCACCTGTAATATCAGCTTGCACGCACTCTCTCAAGCCGAACGTAACTTCGAATATATTAGTGCGAGTAAAGAAAACTTTGCCAGGATCTGAAATGTTAATCCTTTCCGACACTCTGAAAACTAACGAATTGTCCGTCACACAAGCCATATATACAGTCGGCTCACAACAACAATGTAACATTGAAGTCTGTAATCATTTGAATACCACTTTAGTAATTCACAAAAATCAACATATCTTGGATGTGGAAGTTTATAAACATCGCATTCTTACCTTCACTGAGATCAATCACGCTCAATCAGTTGCGGATGAATCCCTTTTGCAATCTATTAAAAGTAAAATCAATAAAGACATTCAAGAAGAGGAAATTCAGCAGAAATTTCTTGATCTTTTAACTGAATATCATGATGTTTTCTCCACTACTGAGGGATCCTTAGGAAAAACGGATTTCATAGAACACCAAATAAGGTTAAAAGACAAGCAGAAAATTATCTATGTACCTTCGTACAGACTCCCTATGAAATTTCAGAATGAGATAAATGATGAAGTAGGTAAAATGCTAGAAGAAGGAGTCATTAGGAAATCGAACAGCCCTTATAATTTTCCGTTAAGAGTTGTACTGAAAAAAGATCGAACTTGGCATATCTGTGTAGACTTCCGTCGCTTAAATGAGGATACGATCCCTGATCGATTCCCAGTGCCATGTACTGACGATATTTTATCTTTGCTAGGTCAGAACAAACATTTTACCAGTTTGGACTTACTTAAAGGCTTTCACCAGATACCATACACTGCCTTCAGCAAAGCCAGGGGACATTATGAATTTTTGCGTATGCTTTTTGGTTTACGTTGTGCTCCCATAACATTTACTAGAATGATCAACATAGTGTTTGGAGACTTGTTAGGGGATATCCTACATGCCTATATGGACGACCTTGTAATCTTTTCTAATACCTTAGAAGAACATCTACGTAAACTGGAGCTAGTGCTACAGAGACTAAGACAGCATAATTTAAGGGTAAAGATAAGTAAGTGTGAATTTTTCAAAACAGAATTAGTCTATTTAGGTTATACGGTGTCTAGTCAAGGTCTTAAAGTAGTCCACGATAAGGTGTCGGCTATCCGTAACTTTCCGATACCTAATAACGTCAAGGGAATACAGCAATTTCTGGGGTGTAGTGGGTATTACAGGAGGTTTATACGCAACTACTCCATAATAGCCGCTCCCCTAACCGATCTTATGAAGAAGGGCGTAGATTTCATATGGTCTGAGAAGCATCAACAGGCGTTTGATACCTTGAAAGATGAACTGTGTAGTTCTCCTATATTAAAATTTCCTGACTTCAGTAAGGAATTCTTTATTGCAACAGATGCCTCAGACCTAGGAGTAGGTGGGGTATTGCTTCAGCAAAATGACAAACAGTTTTTCCCTATAGCTTTTTATTCACGTAAACTGAGACCTTCCGAAAGTAAATATGCAGTAATAGATAAGGAAGGGCTAGCTATTGTTAACTCACTAGTGCATTTTAAGTTCATAATATACGGTTATCCCATCAAGGTTCTCACTGATCATAAGCCCCTAACCGACTTCTTTAAAGGCTTTAGTCACAGTCCCAAACGAACTCGGTGTCATAGGATCATCCAAGACTTTGGCGCGAGGATCGGGTATTTACCTGGGAAAGCAAATATCATTGCTGACGCATTATCACGCAACCCTGCGTCATCTTGTACGGAGCCATAGCTGAATTAATAGATATATCAACATCCATGGCTATTGTTGAAACTGTATCTGAACAGGAAGATCTGGGCTGGAGCGCTGAACTAATACAGACTGAACAAAGAAAAGATCAGCAATTAGTAAAAATCATAAATGCTTTGAACGCAAATCCTAAGGAAAAGGAATATATAAAGTATGCGCAGCAGAATTATATAATCAAAGATAATATTCTGTGTAGATCCGTGACAAGGAAAACCCGCAACACACCACAGGTGACTAACGACCAGGTAGTGGTACCAATCTCACTTATACCCACTGTCTTAAATTGGTTGCATGCAAATCCATTGCATGGCTACCCGGGGTTCTCCATTATGTCACAGAAAGCCAAATCATTATTTTATTGGCATACGATGCTTACAGATATAAAAAAGCACATAGCTAATTGTCGCACTTGTCAGGAAAACAAAGGGCACACGAAGACACCTGTCAGCCTAGGGGCTTATCCCGTGCCCAATCAACCCTTTGAAAGAGTACACTTAGATTTATTAACAGGGTTTTACGAGTCAGACAGAGGAAATAAGCACCTCTTAGTAATCATAGATGCCTTGACTCGATATACAGAATTGATAGCGCTTAAAACTAAAACCGCGATCCAATGCGCTAGGAAGTTTTACAAGTGCTACATTTGTAAACATGGAATTCCACACATGATAATCTCTGACTCGGGTGGAGAATTCAATAATCATTTCCTTAACTCATTGTGTGAATTCCTTTGCATAAAGAAAATCAATACCATGATCTACCACCCAGAGTCGAATGGGCTAGTGGAAACAGCAAATAGAAAGGTTTTAAACATATTAAGAGTTACACTAGGGGGATTGGACCCCAACTGGGATATTGCCATACCTGCGGTACTAAGCACTCTTAATCACTCATATCATTTATCTATTAAAATGTCGCCGCACGAGGCACTGTACGGTAGCCCAGCTAGAACGCCTTTCCATGTATTTACGCCTACAACCAATTTATCAAATCCTCTAAAGGATGTTATGGATGCAAGCATAAGTCGATATAATATACTTCGTAAGAATCTAGAAGAATCACAAATCATAATGAAAAGGAATCATAATAAAACAAACTGACACCTAAGTTTGAAGGCCCGTTTAACATTTTAGAAAAATTAACGGCCAATAGATTTAGAGTTCAAAACTCTAAATCTATTGGCCCACTGATAAGAGAATCGTACCATTGGCTCACATAAGAAATTAAAAGAAGGGTAGCAGGAAGTGAGGGAAATTTTTGTATCTATGAAACTTGTATAATAACTTATATATATATAATATTTGTATGTAAACATTTTTCTTTAACATGAGTAATTACATATATTTTACTCATTGCAGGTTTCCAAAATGAAGTTTTTATTGTTAGGAGTGATACTGTTCATTCAGACATCTTTATCGTGTGGGAAGAGCGCTAAAAAAAAAAAATATCTAGATTTTACCCATGGCACCATTGTTGAAAGAACAGAAGACGTTTTCATTACAGCAAGCAATATAGTTATAGAAGTAGATATGTAAGTGATTTTCCTCCCGGAGGATGACGTCATTAACCTAAAAAGCGACCTGTTGAGATTCGCTGTATTGTTGAATGAAATGCACCAACGTCATTTTCCTGTTAATCCAGAGAGTTCGCTAGCACAAACACTAAGCATCGTAGAAATGTTATCATACGACTTGCAAAACAAAACTGCTGAGGCAGAAGCTCTGGCTCGAGATCTGCTGATGTGGACTGTGTGGCACAATAACCTCGAAAGACGCAACCCGTTTATCTTTGCTGCACTAAACATCTTTGGATCTGTTGCAAGTTTAGGCTTAGGAATTTCAAATCGTCTTATAATTAATGATCAGAACAAGAGAATTGAGTTTTTGCAACATGAAAAGGAATTAGTTTTGTCAGAACTTCGTACACAATTGTCATCAATTAATCAAATAATAAGTTTGGTGAACAAACATTCTAGTAATATTGACCAGATTATGGAAGTGCAACACTTGCTGGCAACGTTAGCATATTATAGTTCGAAAATTGATCATATCCGTACCAAAATTTCACATTCTATTGAGAAATCAAAAGACTATGTGGAAGCTATTATGCTAGCAACAAGGGGTGTTTTATCACCACATCTTTTGCCTATTAACGATCTGACTTTAACTTTGGAGAACAGATGGGAGAAACTGGGTTATGTTCCTTTGTTAGACACCCATAAGATAGAATTTTATTATAGTTTAATATCAGTAAGCGTTGAAAATTATAGGATCATGATTACAATTCCCTTTGATTCTTCTGATGCCTGGCAGGCATACAAAATCACACCGTTCCCAACTTTCATGACGAATAACTCAAGTCCAGTAATATCCAATTTGACGGGACATGCATTGATTTCCCCTGATAGGGAAACATATACAGTCATTAAGGACTTAGATAAATTCACTCACTGTTCAGAAGCCATGAATAATAAAGTTTGTACAGCTGACTCCTTTGAATTCCATCATATATCAATGGATTCATGCGAGTTAGGTATAGTGTTAAACGGTTCTCTCTCCCATACACACGAAAGTTGTCAGAAAAAACTTTATCCTTTTGACGATAATAAGTTCAATTACAGGCTGAACAATGGCTCATGGATGCGATACGACAAGGAAGGCTTTAAGGTATCGTGCCCGGACGGATCCACGGCCCACTCCCAGATCTTCGTTGCCGCTGACGGTTGCATCGGGACGTCCATGAACTACACGGTCCGAGGAGTTAACACTATCATCAGGGAACGGGCCTATTTCGCGAATTTCACGTGGACCAGCACTGTCATCCCATCCTTACCTCTCCCATACAATGCGAAGGTGGCTCATCGTTTGACGCAACTAGCTGTGATGGACCACATGTCAACGACTTATGCAGGGGGGAATCTTCGTTTCTACGTGTCGCTGGCCGAGATATGCGTTACGGTGGTGATTCTTATCGCCGCTAACATCTTTGCTTGGCGTAGGTTGAGGCGAACACAGATGGATCTTCAGAGGAACGTCATGCCACGTCCAGACAACACTCCTATCGCGCTGAAAGCATTTACCGTTAGAGGCATTTGAAATTGGCCATTTCACTTGACTCGGAGGAAAATTGTCTGGAATTGAGTTGTGTGTGAAAAGCGGTCCGTACGCTGGCAATATGTAGGACAAGAAACTCCGAGACATTGCATTTAATTGTATATATAACTATATAATTATAAATAGGAAGAGTTACAGTATCTTTTGGGCACCTAATAAAATATTGAAGCCCTATATATTAAAATGTCGGTGCATGTACGTACCTGGAATCTATATCTTGTGCACAATCATATGAATCATAATATATCTATATCTTTACCAAGAGTAACAAATATTCTTAAACAGTTACCCATGATCATGTATAAATTATGTATCTCCACGGGGTAACAACTATTCTTAAACAAGTTACCTATTACTATAACCATTCATGTATACATGATAACCTTTTATTTTTTATGGTACCTCCTAATCATTTACTAACATTATGCCATATATAGCAAACATGGATCTGTATTTTCCATGCATTTTTCTTTATTTATGTATATGTCTATTAGATATGTACTTATTTTACATATAATTTTTTGCATATTTTTCCTTGATCACTTGTTTATGGCTATGACTAAATATATATACGGTCACACTCCTAGAAAACATATTTAACGTAACTTTTAATGTTCAGTGCTTGAATGGTAGCTGTCCGAGCTAATGTAAAATATTACATTTTGTATAGAGATAACTTCCATATCTGTAAATAAACCCATGACCCAAGGGGTAATTGGTGAATTAGGAGTGTAACCTAAGCGCCATAACAGGACGTGAAACTAGACCATGCTATGCAATGCTTGCAGTAGCCTGGTTTGCATTTGTATGCATAAACATTTAGAATGTCTTGTAAACAGGTCACAACACCTTCCATGGGAAGCGGTTGACCTATTCACCTGTAGCGGAAACACATGACTTCCGAGCCGTATGGCTACGTGTTCATTTTATTCTTGTTATTCTATAAACGCTGAGATAGCTAGTGTTACGCTATCGACGCCATCCTCTTGTAGTTCAGTTCAACTTAGATTTCCCAACTGAGCGGTCATCCAACCAACCTTTCCTATACTCCAGTGATGGAGCTAAGAAATAAAGTTGTTAATAAGTTAACTCAGTCCGTTTGAGTCATCTCCCTTATTCTGAAGAAGAACCAAAATCTACTGGATATAACTCAGACGAGAAGGGGAAAAAGAACCACAATGCTTGCGAATAACCGTCGCAAGAAAAGACATACAAACTGTCGCCGTCCTATACCATTGTAAGAGGTGGACAGCGGACAGTAAGACAATTAGAGACACTGACTTTATAGCCAGGCGACTTCGAATGTGCCCCAATATTGTCATGACTTATGCCTAGTGATGGCATATAAATATGAGAGATCAGAGTTATATTTGATGTAATGGCTTATCAGTGTTATACCTACTTGCCTTCATTTCTTAAGAAAGCCAATAAGAATTCGTTTTGATAAGTTATAGTTTTGCATAAAAATGGCTGCATGGTAAGTCTTATTTTGTCGTCGATTCTTCGTTGATGGCTACACATTTTTTTTCTGTCGGTGGGACTATGTTAGACTTGAAAACTATCTGAGAAGTGTAGACAGAAGATCTATTGGCATTACATTAGACTTTAGTTGCTTTGAATTAAGAAAAAAGACGTAAAAGAATAAACGAGTGATGTGCTATATCCTGAATTTTGTATCAACCCCACATATCAATAGCAGCGCGATGTATGTATAAGTTCAGGGGGAGCTATGGTTGAAGGATAACATGGTATTGGAAATTTCTTGATTTCTGTGGCTGAAAAATCCAAGTCAGCAACTCCTTGAGTTGCCTAATAACAGTCGATTGTTTTTGGTGGAAACCATTGGATAAAATAATAAATTCCTTTATTTAATAGGGGTTGCATTGGGCTTTTGTATCCTTTTCCCAACATGAAAGTGTAACTTATGCACAAAATACAAATAATTTGCTTGTAACATTAATTTTTGTCTACCAAGGGTCATGGGGAATCATGAAGTTGAAGACTATACAATACTTGGCTGCAGGTGAAAATCAAGAAATCATTGTCTACGATGATATCTCCAATCAAGAGATTAGGTGTAATATATCTCATAATACTGAACAGTATTTAACTTAAAAACAATTCATGGCAAAATTGACTGAAACGGGTTCTGTAGTCATTCAACCAAGTCCATAATCCATAGAACTTTACAAAGGAGGCCATGCATTTTGATGTGTAATTATATTAAAACTAAATCGATTTTTCATCCTGAATCAAAGATGCCATAAATAAAAATCCAATTTGAATTACCCTTTTAGGTTCAGAAGAAAAATCCAGCACACTGCTTGATAATAGACTAGAGAACAAACAAGAAAACATTGTTGAAAATTTTATTTTCTGGTATAGACTTGGGTAATTGACGGGTCCATCACCTTTTGATTCAAGTTCCTCCAGATGGTAGGTAAAACAAAACCTCCTTACTTTCTGAACAAAAATTTCAATGCAGAGATAAAGGAAGCTTTACTGACAGGTACTGGCAATATATGATGCGCAGTTGTTATTTCTGCAATATTACTATGCCAAGCCATTTTATAAGATCTCTCCAAGACATTCAACTCATAATTACGAAAACCAAAACATTAACCAAACTAACAGATATAATTTAAACAAATCATATACTACAGGATAGTCGCAGAGAGCTTCGTAAGAAAATGTTACTAGTATGCTAATACTTGAGAAGGGAACCATGTGGGTTAGCAAAGAGTAGAATCAGCTAGATATTAGTGAAGGGGTACAATATGCGCGTAAAAAGTGATTAATTGATGAATACAAAACAAGAGAAGGAGATATAATGGCACCTTGCAGAGGTTCAAGACAGTGACGGGAAGTGGCTGTTGCAGTCTCCACCAACTACGAATGCATTAGAACAGTCAGGGAAGGCCTATAAATCAGATCATGCGATGAAATAGGTAAAGGGCGCCTGTAATATGCTCTCTCAACCTGTTTACAGTTGCCAACATTCAAATAACTGAATTTTTCAACGGCAGTCAGGATAAAACTAAAAATGTTTGTTCAAAGGAGGCGTAATTCTAAAATAGATGGATTTATTTGCTGAATGCTACTGGTCAGGTTAATGGGGATCTAATTATGGTAAAAGTATAACATGGTATGACATCTATGGAATGTAGACTATTAGGCTTGGTGCTGGGCAATATGTAGTCATGAGCTATCTACCCGAAATTGAATTTCCATCATGGGAAATTGATTTTGCTGACCCCTTGACTCGGGTCTATCAAACACAACGCGGGAACAAAACAACTTAGGCAACCATGCGGCTATTCATAATATATTGGCCTTCTCTCGATTACAAAGTTTAGAAAAATAAATCTTTTCACATCAGAAGGAAAGAAACGTCATGTGTAGAAGCAAACTTTTTTTTTTTTCCCCTCAATTTCAAAATAGTTTCTATAGTCGCTTTCATGAAGGAAATTACCAACAAAGATAACCATCATGAAAATGAAAATGAAAGAAGAATTCGCAATAAGGGCAAGGCTTGGTCATGACAGAATGTCTTACAAATAAGTTCCCACAGCGTAGAGAATATTTTATCCTTATTCTTTACTTTAAGGTCAAAAGCAGTTATCTGGAAACTCTTATAGGTCTTAAAGTCATATAATCAATGAAATAAAACCCGAGATATTTAAAAGATCACCAGTGAATGGCAGGAACACCCTAAGGATCACCTATACTAGAAATCTAGAGTCTAAGGACACCCACCCCTCCACGTTCATTCATTTGATACATACTATAAATGTGGTTTCGAATGGTTTCAACATCTAGATATCGTTCTTCTCCTATGGCTTAGCAAAGCAAGCAACTTCAAATTTCCTGAGTTGGGTCTGGAGAGTAATTACATACTTAGTGATTGAATATGTGATTCAATATCACAGAGTTCATGCGTCACATGTGTTTTTTTTAACCTTCGAGTCATTTTAGTGGGAAAACTTTATAAACAAGTGTTAGGCATTTTAAGTTCGACTAAAGTCACGTCCATCGGTATAGGTTTGAGAAATAACCGGGGCAAGTCTGTTTGGACCCTCTGAAGGTCTTTCAATGCTTTCTTTACTATTGAACTACTTCATGCCTGCATACCTGTTACTTGTTAATTGTCGGATAGACTTCGTCCAAAGCATACTTTTAGAAATTACATTTGTATATTGAGTTTAGCTCCTATATATTTAGATGGGGGACAACATCCCACTCCACTAGATTTAGTCATGTAGCTCCACTAAGTAGTAACTCTGGAGTTTAAACCATTAAAAATGATGCAACCCATGAAAGAGACTATTACTGAAAAGCCAAGAACCATCCTAAATTTTTGTTAGTATAGAGGAGAGGTTCACCTCACGAGACACTAACGGTGGTGATGTATGATAATTAGGATTAAATATGATTTTTTACTGAGACTGTTGTTATCCTAATTTTCGTAATGTGTATTTTAACTTTGAAGTTTCTAATATCAATGGTATTCTTATAATAAAACTTCATTATTACAATGTTGCTTGTTTTTCACAATGGATTTACTAGACAAAATTGATGAGAACACGCAGTCATCAAAATACTTCCAGCCAATCAAGTTCTTCGTAAAAAAACGAAATAGCCCAAGATAATTTGTCACTGCAGTATTACCATAAGAGTCCCAGTATGGCTTACCAATAGCCATACGTTGTGTATCAAAATTCCTGGAGAGAACTGTACATGCTGCTTTTATGTTAAAAGCCACTCTCTCTCTCTGGGTTACTCTTAATAAAAAATAATAAAATACTGATGGGAAGATAGAAAGGCCAGCAGACATACAGTAACGGGGAGAAAGAAAGGCCAACAGACATACAGTAAGTGTGTAGTTTATCTAGAAGCAATGTGCACATGTTATGTACAGTAAACGACCCATATTCACATTCTCGAGATTTGCACTCACCTGTTCGCAGAATTTGCTGCGGAACCTATCTAAACACTATTCGCAGGAGGACACCCTCATTCAAGGGTTTTTCTGTGGAACTTATCTATAAAAATATTCGCAAGTGCATATTTTTTCATAAAGCAATATTCTGTATTTTCATATTACGTATTTACTGTATAATATGCGACATTAAATATTACAATAATATAATATTAAATCATACGGGTACTTACTGGTGATGAATGTTAATTACAGATGATGATATTAGTTGTGTAATCCGATGACTGACAATGAAGATAAACTGGCACAGCAAAGTAGAGGAGTTATATCTCTGAGGGTACCTCTTCACCTTCTTCAGGAGGCGCTTCGTCAGGGGTTTCGGGAGGCACCACCCTCGAGGTAATTGAACATATTAACAAATGTGATATGGTACAGCTTCATGTGTTCACTAACAGGTAAAATTCGTGGCTCCTTCTTCAGTCTTATCCCATGCCTTGACCACTGTCTGTATCTGCCTTACTTCCCTGATCAATTTGCATGAACCAAACAATTGTTCAAATTCCTGGACAGTTGGTGGTATAGGAGAGAAGGCAGCGAGTCCTTCTCCAAGAATGACCTCCCTGAGCATTTTACCCAGTTCATACTCGTTCTCAAGGCAGGGGACTGCACTTTCAGTCATGTAGCAATGGGCTGCTACTTCTCCATGACTTTTGCCCTCTCTTAACATAACAATCATGTCTATTTTCTCTTCATTTGCCATTAACTTTAAGGACCTCTGACGCTTAGGCTCTTTGCCAGAAGCCTTAAGAGATGCAGAATGTTCAGAGGAGATTTTAGTGGGCGATTTCAAAGAATATCCTTAATCCGTAGAAGTATAAACATGCCCAAACAAGAGAACATGAACTTTATTGGGTCAATTGGGTATAAACTGTGCATTGATATTCTGCACATACTGTACATTTTATAAATGTTTTGTTTTAAGATGATTTTTAAATATTATACATACATACATAAATGTTTTAGGATGATACTCTAAGTATGCAGAGCATATCTAAAATACGTAAGACAACGGGAATAGCAAGGTAAGCATGTTTCCTTCTGCAGTACAAAGTATTTTCATGCATATGTACTAAGTATATTTCCGTGACTAAATAAATCTTTAATGATGAAAAAAGATTTACTAATTTTCAAATATTATAGTTCTGTAATAAGTTAATGCAAACACAGCAAAATTTCAGTAACATAATTGGTTCTTCTTAAAAGATGCTTCACCCAAGCCAACTTTCCATGGATAAACAATTCATATGACACCGTGATGCTCTGTTAAAGCAGTACCCAGATGAAATGATACTCGACACGATATTGGTTGTCATCTGCAAAGCAGCCAATCCAGGATTATTATTATTATAAAAGTAGTTTAACCAGACCACTGAGCTGATTTTCAGTTCTCCTAGGGCTGGGCCCGAAGGATCAGATTTGTTGCAAAAAGAAAGTAAATGATTGAATATTACTAAAATATAAGAGTTTTAGCTTACAATTGCGTTTTTCGACCATTTCGTTAGAGTCAAAATTGACCGAACGTGGTTTTTTTCTATTTATCGTGATTTATATGCAAATATTTCGAAAATGAGAAAAGCTACAACCTTCAATTATTTTTCGTTGTATTCTACATGAAACTGCGCACATTTTCATATATAAAACTTCATGTAACGGCTAATTTAAAATGGTGCAAACATTACCACAATCGCACATATGATTTTTTCGGAAGAGTTACCACGCGGACGTAAGGAAAATGTTATTTTTTTCATAAATTCACCATAAATCGAAATATTGGGCTAGAGACTTCCAATTTGTTACAAAATGAAGGTAAATGCTTGAATATTACTAAAATATAAGAGTTTTAGCTTACAATTGCGTTTTTCGACCATTTCGGTAGAGTCAAAATTGACCGAAGGTTGAAAATTTGTCACTTATCATTTTTTATATGAAAATATTTCAAAATTGATAAAAGCTACTACCATGGGTTGTTTATAGTTGTATTGTGCATGAAATTGCGCACATTTCCATATATAAAACTTTATGTAACGGCTAATTTTAAAATGGTGCAAACATTACCACAATCGCATGTATGATTTTTTTCGGAAGAGTTACCGCGCGGATGTAAGGAAAAAGTTTTTTCATAAATTCACCATAAATCAAAATATTGTGCTAGAGACTTCCAATTTGTTGCAAAACTAAGGTAAATAGTTGAATATTACTACAATATAAGCGTTTTAGCTTACAATTGCGTTTTTCGACCATTTCGGTAGAGTCAAAGTTGACCGAAGGTTGAAATTTTGGCACTTATCGTTATTTATATGGAAATATTTCAAAACTGATAAAAGCTACAATCATGAGTATTTTTTTGTTGTATTTTAAATGAAATTGCGCACATTTTCATATATAATACTTCATGTAACGGATAATTTAAAACGGTCCAAAAATTATGTCAAAGTGACGAAATAATTTTTGAGATGTGTCACTGATACTTTTTAGTGCGATAAGAAAGAAATTCGCGCTTGTGCGCCTGCGTAACGATTGCAAACAAAACAACGCCTTGATCCGTGAACTCCCAGCATCCCCCAAGGCGCGTGATTCAAAAGTTTTCGGCTGGTAGGCCTATAAGTATTTTTCCACGAATTTTAAAAAACTTTTTTGAGTCGACGTATGGTACGTCCATTCGGCATACGGGAGACATTTTGACTCGACGTTTAATACGTCCATTCGGCGTTTAAGGGTTAAGGACACTACCTTGTGGAACTCCATTTTCAAGTGGAAATATTTTGGAAAAAACATTATCTATTTTCACCTGAAAAGTGCAGTCAGTCATAAAGTTTTTAACAAATTTAGGAAGATGGCCGCGTATGTTATTGTTATGTAACGATTTTAATATTGCATACCTCCATGTAGTGTTGTATGCCTTTTGAATGTCAAAAAAGACAGCTATTGTAATTTGTTTCCTTTCAAATCCTATACATATATGGTTTTCCAAACTACACAGAGAATCTAATGTAGACCTATTACGTTGTGAACCAAATTGTGTAGGGCTTAAAATCTTATTTTCACGAATGTGCCACCTAAGTCGTGCATTTACCATTTTGTCCAATAACTTGCAGGTTTGGGTATTGGGATTATTATTGCATTTCACCATCTATCTGGAAACAAGTTTTGGAGCCATAAATGATTGAAAAATTTTAGTAAGTATGATTTTGCCAAAGGTGCTAGGTGGCAAATCATCTCAAAGCAAACATCATCACCTCCAGGGGCAGATTTATTGCTGTTCAAGAGAGCATATTATAACTCTTCCATATTGAACTTCTTATCATAATATACGTATATCCTCCTTTGTCTCAAAATGAAGTATAATAGATTCTGCTTTGATTTTTACTTTTTTAAAATGTTTGTCTAGATTTTTGTCACTACTTATTTTGGCAAAACTTGCCCCAAGTATGTTACTTATTTCAAAGGGATCTAAAAATTTATTGCCATTATCTAATATAGCTTGTCTGGGTGGTCTAATGTTTGTTCCGTTTATTTTTCTGAATTTTTTCCATACTTTTTGAATGGATGTGTCTGACACATATGACTTCCAAGATATTATTTTACCTTTTATAACTTCTTTTCTAAATTTGGCTGATATTTTATTATATAAAGGTTTTAATACTTCTATTTCTAATAGTAAAATTGTAATTTTTAATATATTTTCTTCTATGAATGGTTTTGATTTATCAACTTTATTGAATCTTCTGTTTAGAGTATCTAACCTTCTTGCTAGAGAGTGTTTTTCTCGTACTAATTCAGATAGATCATCTGACCACCGAGGAACTTTATGTTTTTTATTATGGAGTTTTGAACAAAGAATAGCTTAGTCTGCTACCTTTTTAATGAAGGACACAAAGAAATTGTTTGTCTCATTTGATTTCTCAAATAATCAAACGATGGTATATTTTTGGTATGCAATTTACAAATGTCCCAATCTGCTTTTTGCATGTTAGAATGTGGAGAATATGTTTTGGTTGATTATTTATTAAGGATATTATTATGGGAAAATGGTCACTTGAGTAGGGGTCATCACTTATATTCCAGTCTAGTCTGTCAACTATATTTATTGAACAAACAGTGACATCTACAGTGGAAAATGTTTCATGAGTTCTGGAATAGTATGTATTTACTTCACTGTCATTCAGACAACAAAGATTATTAGCGTCATTAAGTTTTCTATTTTTGCTCCATCTTTATCCAGTGTAATGTTGTTATAGTCCCATATTGGATTATGCGCATTGAAATCTACAATTAATATTGGATTCTTAAATTCTTTTATTATTTTCTATAATTTGTTTAAATCATACTTTTTATTAGGCTGGTTGTATAAGTTAATAATATCAAACATATTATTTTCTATTTACACTGTTATTGCTGAAATTTGCAATTCAGTGTAATCTATATCTACTTTGTCGTATATAATTTTATTATCGACATATATTGCTGTTCCTAAATTATTTTCATTTTCCTGTGATGTGGCTAATAGATATTTACTTATATTTGGAACATGTTTTCCTATGTGTTGTATACATATAATCATTGGTTCGTGTTCACTAATAAATCGTTGGACTTCTCCTAAGTGCATTCACGTTAATAATCCATTTAAATTCCATTGAATTATATAACAATTGAATGGTGTAATATGAGTGGACAAATTACCCTAGATAATTAAAACTTGTTATAAGTTAATTTGTATTTTTTAGGTCTTGATTCATTTTTTGTTGTAGTTTGAATCTTACTTTCGTTAACGGATACTTTTTTAATATCTTGATTTAATTTTTCCAATTTCATTTTCTTTAGAATATTATCTACAACACTGATGTGTTTCTCTTTGTAATATTCTGAGTGTTCAATACACATACAACCTTCTTCATGAAATTTGATGTTTGTTTTTTCCTTATTCCAATTCTTCATGAAATTTCTTATGGTGTTGGTTAGGCTGTTTTTGGTTAAAGTCTTATTTTTGTGGCACAGTGCTATAAAGCATTTGCTGCAACCGCATGTATCTTCGTGTTTATCAGTTTGTTGTTTTTCCTTGGTTTTTCCTGTGGCGCCTATAATTGGTGATGGGTGAATTTCTTCGCTTTCATTGTAGTGATCTGTATTTTGGTTTTCCATTTCATCTGAATTTTGTGATTCTACTCCTAGAGGTACTACTGTTACTATGGGAGACAGTGGAATATTTGATTTAGTGTTCTGTTTCTGAGTTATTTATCTTTTTACAGACTTGTTTGGTGGAATTAGGTAGGGTCTTATCCAGTTGCCTATTGTGAGTAGTGTTATCTGTTTTATCACATTCTGGTGATTTTAATTCTTCTTTGTCTTCCTCTATGTCACTATCCTTTTCAATTTCCGATAAAGAGGTAAATCAATTTTCCACAGTGGTAATGTCATATATGTCTGAAATTTCCTTTGAAGAGTTCTTTTCATCTTGTATTTTTTGTGGTGGTATTTCTTTATTTCTATTGTCATTTGTTTCAGTCCTGGTATTGCTTGACTTTGAGGTATCTGCATACCTAAATTTCTTAGCTGGGTCATTTAATCCTCTCACTTTCAGTTCTAACTTTGCTTCTCTTATCCACATTCCAGTTCGTTCTTGTAGCAATTTCTGTATTGTAGATATAGAACACACACAATTTAGATCTAGCATGATGCTCTAATTCACAAATTATGCATTTGGTCTGGCCACAGTCCCAGCGTGTTTTATGATCCTGCGAGCTGCAAAAGGCACATCTATGAATATTTCCGCACTTAATGGCTGTATGGCCATATTTGCAACAGTTTTTGCTTTGCATAGGTTTAAGAACTTAAGGTCTTAGTTCCCTAGTTAATCCCAGCATTTTAATTTTCAAGGGCAAGGTTTGGCCACTGAACTTTATCTTGGCTATTTTGATAGTTTTACTTTTGTCTTTCCTGCTTGGGACCTCATATATTTCACAGTCTTATTATATCTTTTCTTTAATGAATCTAATAGTTATTATATCTTTTCTTTAATGAATCTAATAGTATTAATTTATCTAAAGTTTCATCCTCAAGATTTAGTATTACTACTGTGCCTTGCACATTGTTCACAGTTTCATGCCTTGTGACATATTCATGCTATCTATATTTTTTATACACTGATAATTTTCCGATTGGTTTTTGGTTGCTGTTTCAACCAACCATTCCCATATTTTAATTTGCCTTATCCTCACCTCCTGTGATGGGCATCGGTTCAATAAGTAATTTTCCAATTTCAATAAGATATGTCTTTGTCTGCTTCTAAGTTCAAAAACCTTGACCAATTTGACTCCCCAAGGAGAGATGAACATGAATCAGGGTCCTGGCAATATCTACTTCTTTTGGGTTTATTGTATGGTAATAATGTTTTAATGCCTCACTGATTTTCATTATTTGAGTTATCCTGTGAACAGTCCATTGCCATGCCAGAAGTCGTTGGGAAGTTAATTTTTTTCTCCATATAAAATATCATCAATTTCATCCAGGACAAGGTCCCTCTCACCAAGGAGGCCCAACTGGAGGAGGGGCAATACCATTACACACACTGTTAATGGCCCTGGGTCCCTCACCTGGATATGCCCCATACCCATAGTACCTTAAGGGTCGTCAGTCCTTCGAGATCGGACCCAGCACTGCAGGCATGGCTTGACATAAAAATTTCCCCTCACTCAACCATGTCAGGTACTCTAGTTTTATGGGTGGAGTGGCATGCCATCCAACTCCACCCTCCATCAAGTTAAATAGGCAGTGAAATCAGTAGTCCAAAACCATAACAAGGTTGTCACCGAAATAAGAAGGGAAGGAGAAAATTTATAGGGGGAGGAATAAAAGAGTTAGAGGTTCAGTTGAATCCTCGGCAGAGAGAGTAGGCATAAAGGGACATACTCTCTGCAGTGGATCCCTAAGCCCCCAACCTCGTCAAGGAGTTGGGATCAGGGGGGCCAATCCAGGAACAGCATTCATTTTCCTTGGCGCTCATTGGCTATACACTTGGGATTGGTTGGTTGAAAAGATGGAATTGTGGGTACCACCATGCATCTCTCCTTGATCAGCCTAACTGATTAGCGTTACTGATATATGTGGACGTAATCATAAATCTGTGTTTTAGATACTGTATCACCAAATATCTGTGTCAATCGTGCCGAAAATGGCTCCTAAGAAGTGCCCTGCTCCTTCTAAGGCTTTTGGCAAAGAGTCTAAAAGAAAGGTCATGAAACTTGAAGGAGGGCAAAAGTTTTACCGCAGTTGGCAGCCATTTTAATGTGAATGAGAGCATGGTGAGATACATTAAGTAAAAATAAAAAAAAAAAAAAAAAAAAACACAAAAAAAAAAAAAAAAAATAAAATAAAATAAAAAAAAAAAAAGAGTGTAAGCATGAGCTACTTTGGTACAGCTAAAACAGTGTCGACAGTGCGAGATAAAACCATTGTACAGATGGAATCTGCAATGGCATACTGGATCAAGGACTGCCATAAGACTAACTTGCCCCTTGACTCCAACATCATATGTGAAACAGTGCGACAACTCTACTAGCAGTTACCAACTGCTATGGAAAGCGATGACATAGAGGAACAGGAAGGCTGCGATCTAGAGGCACAGGAAGGCGATGAAGAAGAGGAATTAGAATTCTTGGGTTTTGATGAACATCCACCTGAAAAGGTGAAACCACTTTAGGTGGAACCACTTCTGGAACCGGTGGCTCACAACTGGTACCATCATCAGCTCCTAAAGGTTTTCAGGTGAGCAAAACAAAGGATGGTTCCACCGGTTCCAGAAGTGGTTCCACCTAAAGTCTGTTTCCTTACATGGCAAAGCAGCATTGGCAGACATTGAATTGGCCATGAAATATCAAGAGACCTTCAATTAGATTCAACAGAAATGATACCGCCCAGAACAGGTGTTCAATATGGATGAGACTGGACTGTTCTGGAAAAAGATGCCTTCCCAGACAAAGCTAAAGCCTCCATATTCAAGGCACAGGACAGAGTTACCCTCCTAATATGTGGGAATGCTGAAACCAGGCCTTATCACAAGGCTGCAAAACCCAGGGCACTCAAAAACAGGAACAAGGCTTTGCTACCTGTGTTCTGGATGCACAATCCCAAGGCCTGTATCACGAAATTCCTTACGGGGTACTGCTTCAATCAGAGCTTCATTCCTCAAGTTAGGCAATATCTGGGCAACTTGGACATGGAGTTCAAGGTGTTGCTAATTCTGAATAATGCCTGTGGCCACCCTATCAATCTTTATTAAAAGGGAGTCCAGCTGAAGTTCCTCCCTCCCAACAACGCCTCTCTCCTCCAGCCTATGGACCAGGGGGTGATCCGTGCCTTCAAGGCACTATACACCGGGAACTCCCTCCAGCAACTTGTCAATGCAATGGACCTTGACAGTGAATTTACACTGAAAGACTATTGGTGTAAATTCACGACTGCCATGTGTCTATCTGTCATCAACTGGTTGCTGAAGGACATGAAGAAAGAGACCCTGAATGCATGCTGGAGTAAATTGTGGACAGATTGTGGGCATAATTATACAGGCTTCTCTCCTCAGGAAATTAACCATTCGGCCAATAATAAGGCGGTCCAGCTGGCAAGGATTCTTGGTGGTAAGGGCTTCAATGACATCACTGAGGATGAAGTCAACATCCTCAGTGATGCCTACTCTGACCCCTTGACAGACAAGGATTTGGAAGACCTGATGAAGTCTGCCAGCAAGGAAGAAGACACTCCAGGTTCAGGAGAGGAGCAGGAGCAAGAGGAGGCGGGGGGCCTGACTTTGGAACAACTGTCCCAAATTAGGAGAATGATAAACGATGTCCAGGAGTTTGTTTCAACATAGGATCCTTACATGAAACGCTTCTTAAAGTTTTCAAATATCCTTGATGCAGCATTGAAGCCCTATCATCAAGCCCTCACCAACGACAGCAGCTGCCAATCACCATGTTCCTCACACGTACGTAGAAGGAGCCTCCAAAGCCTCCCAAACCCCTGAAGTAGTGCCTCTTGAATCGCCTAAAGAAGTGCCTCCTAAATTGCCTGATGTTAGTGCCTCCCGAAGAGCCTCTTGAAGGTGAAGAGGCACCCTCAGAGAGATGTAACTCCTCTGCTTAGCTGTGCAGTTATCTTCATCGCCATACATAGTACTGCACAGCTAATTCATCATCGTCATCTTTGATCAAAATTCACTCATCACTGGTGAGTACCCTATTTACATATGTTGTACTAGTGTGTATAAAAAATCTTAATGTTCATAGCCATTTTTGTTCTCCCTCTCTCTCTCTTGTTTCCCTTGTAAAAAGAAAACTGGATGGTTTGGATAGTAACTGTATGAAAGAAAATGTGCATGGCTGAATACTTATGGGGGGACTGGATTTTTTCCACACAAATGCAACTAAGGCATACAGTACATACATATATTTTTAACCATAAATTGTTTAAGATTTACTTTGAAATTATATTAATAATATTATTTCAAAGATGAATACTGCAAATAGGATATTAGTTTAATGTATATTTGATCATGGTATTTTTAGGGATAATTTGGTGTTTGAACTTTCAAGATAGCCATTCATAAGCATTTTTAGAGGGGGGGTTCTAGATATTCGTGGGGGATCTGGTATGTATTCCCCGCGAACACAGGGTTGGTTCACTGTACATACAATACACGCTAAAAAATGTATGTAACAATATATCAAGTGGTGGGGGAGGGAGCCACAGTAAGTCTGTAGTTTACCTTAATACAATTTTTAATATACTGACTCACACACTGAAAAAGATGCTCGTCTATGTATACACAAGCAAGTATACACAGACACGAAAATATATGTACAGTATGCAATACCTTACTGTAATAGTAAAGTGCTATACAAAATTAAATAAAAAAATTTAACTAAATTACTGTACTAAAGAGAGGGACCCCAAACTTTGTGAAGTGTTTCATAATTTTTATGATAAAACACACACACAAAGAAGCTTTTAGTCTTTTTGTATATTGTAAGATTTTTTTGTATTTCATACACATATTGTGAGCATAAGTAGACAGAACTATTGCAATTTACTGTACTTTCATTAGCCTAAACTTTACAGTATTGTATTGTGCGTGTATCTCTGAAATTAGATGATAGTGTACAATACTTTAAACTGAATGATAATTACAAAATACTGGTTAGAATACACTATTAATTACTTTACTATATGTAATTGCAGTTCGCTGTGAGCTGTGTGATTTGGCTCTAAGGCACTGCATCAAAGAAGCCATATGACAATCTTTCTGGGAAGGGCAGACCTCCCACGATCTTTAAATTGAGGTGCCACTGTACTCTACATTGTATGTCCACATGTTTAAATGAAGAAAGAACAGCAGTTTTAGAGATGGCAAGAAAGCATTTTTAAATATAAAAGCTGTGATTTCAAACACTTATCAATAAAAAGGTAATTTCTTCCTCATCAGAACTGCTGTGGTAACATTTCTTACCTGATTCTGAAACATCCCAGCGTTCAATATCAAATTTGACTGTGTAAGGTATTTCATTCTTGAAGGTTTCTAAAAACTTTTCCCTGACTGTCATCAAAGCTATTTCTTCTGGGTTCTGATCTGTTACAACCTGTCAACAACAAGACTACTGAGTATAGACCAATTCATCACAAAAACAGACTTATATTCCACTGCATAAGGACATCCTGCTAATGTATATTTATCACCAACTACATATTACAAAATAGTGAATTTCCACATACAAGACAATGTAGAGCACTTTACATGACAAATTAAAATACACAGTACTCTAGTTTTTGTATACTACTCTTTGATAAATATAACAATAATGATCTTTATGATGATAATAATCAACAATCCTCATTAGCCCCATATCCGTTACTTATCTATTAGAATTTAACACCTAGCTCCTTATCTTTCTGGGAAGTGGAAGGGCTGATATTTGGGTCAAGAGTTTGTGGTTGGAATAATCTTAAAGGTAATATATCTCACTATAACTCCCTTACAACACTCGTGCCTTGTAGGGTGAAATGGGCACCGCGTTAAGTCTATATTCAACAACCTGAACCTGCTTGCTACCAAAGCTCGGTATGCAGCTATCACCAATGCATGGGCATATTTTCCAAATGGGCCCCAAATCCTAATATATAGATGGATAGTTTCCGGCATCAAGCAGCAAAACACTTTTGACCCTTTGAACTAGCAGGTCAATTCCAAAATCTGTATCAATGCCTACATTTCTTAAATGAAAAAAAACAATCATAATTATATATATATTAGTATATATATATATATATATATATATATAAATATATATATATATATGGTATATATATTATATATAATATATTATATATATATTAATATATATAATTATATAATTATAGATAGATAAATATATATATATACACACACACACACATATATGTATATATGTATGTATATATATGTGTGTATATTATATTATATATATATATATATATATATATATATATATATATATATATATATATACACACATATGTGTATGTATATATATATATATATATATATATATATATATATATATATATATATATATATATATATATATATATATATATATATATATATATATAGATATATATATATATATATATATATATATATATATATATATATATATATATATATATATATACACACACACATATGTGTATGTATATATATATATATATATATATATATATATATATATATATATGTATATATGTATATATGTATATATGTATATATATATATATATATATATATATATATATATATATATATATATATATGTATGTATGTATGTATGTATGTATGTAGTATGTATGTATGTATGTATGTATGTATATATATATGTATATATATAAATATATACATATATATACATCTATATATATATATATATATATATATGTATATATATATATGTTGTATGTGTATATGTATATATATATATATCGAACTACAAATGTCCTTTAATATCTAATTCGCTCTACCTCGGAATTAATATATTTTCATATATGTTTAACCGAGGGGAATTTATTAAGCGATAATAGAATTAGCAATCAACAGACGCAAACCATCGGCCTCTCAATTCCAGGACTGGCAGTGAAGCCCCAAACAACCCCACCACTGCAAGAGATACAAGTATATGCCGCCTCCCACCTGAAATACCTGCCGTGCATAGGTATTTTTTGTTTTGGAGACTGCATACAGCCCATCTCGTTCTCGGTTGCGTGGTAGTGCTTTTGCATGCATGTAGTCATTATATAAGTCTATCACATTACCGTGATTCATATACATATATCGAACTACAAATGTCTTTTAATATCTAATTCGCTCTACCTCGGAATTAATATATTTTCACATATGTTTAACCGAGGGGGAATTTATTAAGCGATAATAGAATTGGCAGACTGGCAGTGAAGCCCCAAACAACCCCGCCACCGCAAGAGATATAAGTATATGCCGCCTCCCACCTGAAATACCTGCCGTGCGTACGTATTTTTTGTTTTGGAGACTGCATACAGCCCATCTCGTTCTTGGTTGTGTGGCAGTGCTTTTGCCTGCACATATTCATTATATAAGTCTA